>NC_087111.1:4247424-4550454 GCF_963855985.1 Ostrinia nubilalis | reverse complement strand
TGTAAGGTAAAACTGTTATTTTTACTAATTTACGTTCATTTAATGTTACACATAAACCACAACATTTTATTTCAAATAACTTTATTTAAAACTTTCAATCTACAAAAAAGAAATGCATTTTCGTATCAGTACCACAGACATTTATGCCCAACATAATTATATTCAACTTAAAAACAACAAAACAAGAGAAAAAGTAACAAAACATAAACAAAAACAAACAAAAAGTAACAAAACAAAATTAACGACATTCACCCACTATCATTAATTACAAAAATAACTTTACAAATTAATGAGTATTCAGGCACAGGTTTTCAATAAATTAAATAAATTAAACTATATTACAACGTCTTATTACTAGAATAAATAAGGTCTTTTAATAAAAAGTACTAGGTATTGACCCTGTGGATCAATTTTCAAAAAATATCATGAAAAATTAATGTACTTAAAATCTTCAGGCCTCTAGCGATTTTCTAACTTTTATTTTAGCGAACAAGAATGGTAAATGGCATTGTTTTTATCAAATGAAAAAAAATGAACGCATTAACTTTTTGAACAATTAAAATTTACAGCCGTATTTTGTATAGCCTGTATCATTAAGCCTATAAATTAATCTATCTTGTATCAACAAGCTTAAAAATTTACTGGCTTATAATAATAAGCTTATCTATTAATCTAGCTCACGAAAGCTTGAATCTTACAGCTTTAAAAAGCTGGAAAAGCTAAATTAAACTTACTATCTTTTAGAATTATAAGTCCAATTAGCTCGCTTCGCTTGTATAGGCTAGTTTGTAATAATAAGCTTATTATAGCCTAGCTTATTCAGCTTAGTCTTTCTTGTAAGCTGAGTAAGCCAGATCTGAGACGTCGTTGTAGGTTCTGCGGTCCCAACCGCCACCGCCACCGCTTCCGGAGGACCAGCCGTGGCTTTCATGGCCGCTGCTGCCGCCTTTAGCTGACATGAGCTTCTTGAGGGCCATGATACCAGCTAGGAGGAGCGCGATCTGTAAGAAAGAGAGAGCGTGTTTTAGATCGAATGAAAACAATTGAAAAATGTTGACAAATACGCGATGAAAGATTGTTTGGTGACACAGAGCACGAACGTGATAAACTGTTTAGAACTTCTGACAATGTCACATGTTTATGAAATATCGTTCGACGTTTCAGCTAAAGGACGTCCAACGTCCACTGCTGGACAAAGGAATCCTCAATGATTTCCTAAAGACATCAAGGTGCTTCTCGCTTCTCTACCTTTACCATATTATTATCGTCGTCGTTAGTGAAATATTATGTTGAGCATTCAACGATACACGTCATATTATTATGTTTCCAGAGAATGCGTAGCTTTAATTTATTTAAAAAAACCTCTTTATGAATTTTATCGGGAGATAAAACGTAGGAATATTGTGGCTGAGGTGCACCATCTAACTTTAGCCTTTACTATAACGTTAACCGGTGTTTTTTGTATGGAGTTTGACAGAATTTTGACGTTTGTTAGAGTTCTTTAACTTTAACACACGTCAAAATTCTGTCAAACTCCATAAGATGGTGCAATCGAGCCTATGGGCTACTATCTATCGGAATCCCTGGATGTTCTTCCGTGAAATGAACTCCGAGTTAGTTAAACATTTTCAAGCCGCGACCATAAACTACTAGACTTTTTACATTCTTAAACAAAAGGAAGGCATGCGGTTTTATATTCAAGGACTTTTGATTATCATGCTAAGAAACCAGTTGTTGAATCAAGTTCTTTTTGTACCAGTTTTAAAAAGAGTAAAAAATCTGTAACGAAGTTATATTGGATTCTTTGTTGGGATTTCGTTTTACTGTTCTGAATTGAATCTTCAATATGTAGGTACCTAAGTTTTATATTTGTTTGATAACCATTAAATTAAAAATATCTAAGGATTTTTATCAAGAAGATTATCAAATACTGTGTAGCTTTATTAAGTTTGTACTAAAAATCGAAACAGTTAAATCACAAAACAGTAATGTATAAAGTAAGTATGTACCTACTTATGTTCAATTAGTGATAAAGTTTCCTAAAGTTTTATCTTAACTCATTCAGTAGTTTTTACACTTCGTACACCCACTACGATGGGTACCAAACACCCATCTATAGTCAAAAACGTTTTCATTTATTATCAATTAAAACTAAAATACTTTACTTAAACATGTGCAATACCTACATTCACCATAACACATGTGCAGACTTCAGGGGCGGTTATTTCAACATCACTCGAAATAAATCTCGCACGGCTCCAATTCTATCACAAGCCGCACGAGATTTACTTAAAGCAACATCAAAATTAAAATGTCTTTGTCTTCTTAAAACCACGTGGAAAAAACAAACAAAAACACAGAGTACGTCTAGTTGAAAGAACGTTGCTAAGATGACTGCGTCCTGTGATTCGGTGTGGCCAAGTTGGGTTAGTAATATCCACGTTTTATGCAATGCCAAATGAATTTGAATGGTAATTGGTTTTTAAGATCAGATAAAACCGTGCTTCGTACAGACTGGTAGATAGGTAGAGCTTTGAAAGAAAATACAGCTACGTTTTTAATATTTGCAGTTGAATAATTTTGACCATTTTTGAATAATGTTTTGTTTTCCTGAAGTACCTTAATTAAGATTTTAATAAAGCTTGAAAAACTAATTACACAGTTCAATGTTTTCTCTTAAATGGTCACCTTAATATTTTAACTTTTTCTTTTGAAGGGACGCGCGCCAGTAGCTTTAAGAGCTTTTCCAGCTTCACCGGGCAGAGTGGCGAGTGCAGAAGGTAGCCGTTTGGCGATCGTCGTTTATTTTAACTGAAATTCTAATGAAGATTTTTTCTGAAACTTTTTTCAGTGGCCCTGTGGAATATTCTCCCTAAATCGGGGTAAATGTTACCAACTGGTATCCCAATCCTTATTACAATGCGTAGAGCGGAGCGTAGCATAAGCATTCCCGAAGGTCGATCATGTGGTATTACGTTGTACAGACGAGGGCATATCAAGCTTGACACTGTGGCTTCTAAGTCCTAAGTAATAGAGGCGAGTTTGCAACGAAAATGAAAAGTTTGATGTGCTGTTGTTTTTACAAAACTTATTAATTTCCTACATCGTACTTTACAAAATGCATCTTAAATTCAAGAATGTAGAGTACATTTTACGAGAGCAGCACAACTATGTCAGTGGTATTTGATCAAGATAAATGATAACATTTTTGTTTATTGGTGTATTTATGGAATGATAGTGGAAATTACTTAATAGTTACGCCGGTCACGAAAGCATTAACGCTATGCAGTTATTATTTGTAAATAAATCTAATGACATTATTATAGGTCAGGTTAATTGAGTAAGGCAAACATTCAAACAAATTTTATTACTATCATTTTCACTTAACTACCTTACGCCCGTATTCACAAACATTACTATGAGATCTCACAGTGCGCGTGGACGCAAAGAGTGACACACGAACCAATCACAGATTTCCTATTTCCATATTTAATCCTTGTCCAAATCCGGATTTCAACTGTCAAATTTAATTCAGATTTAGATTAGACATTCACAATTTTCGATGCGTTTACAATTTAATATTGTTATATAATCTTTTAAACTACACTCGACAGCAAATAAATCGCACCACCCGCGACAAGCATTTTCAAACGTATGCATCCCTACTTCCCACCAATATTGGCACCTTTTAAAAGCCTAGTTCTAAACTTCATTTTATTAAAGGAAAGGTTTTTACCCCAAAAATGTGTCTTTACAAGGATCCAGAGTCACTTCTTCAAAAAATAGGTAGTTACGCTATAGCCATTTTTTATGTCTATAAAACTGTTAAGTTGGGATTAATCGCTATCCATCTGTTGAAGAGGACACGTGTGATCATTATTTGGTTTTATAACCATAAAATTTGGTCTAATGGATCCCAGAGGTGAGCCCAAAGTGACGTCTTTTTTCAAGTCATATTTATGGTATATGTTAATCATTTATTAAGAAATTAAATGTGTTTTTCTTTAAGGATATTTATTGGGCTTTCAAATAACACCAATATTGTTGGGGCACCATTATTGTGTCAAAAGAAAATCTTTAAAGTTCGCGTCGCGGGTGGTGCGATTTATTTGCTGTCGAGTGTATATGAAAATATAAAAACATCGAAAACCGTAGAGAAATTTGACAGTTGACGGACAGATTTAGATTAGGATTGAATATAGAAAACTAGCATTAATCTACTCGAATAATAGAGAGACAATGAGTCTTCCTTTTGTTTAATTCATTCAGATTTTCGAAGAGTATTGTTACACAAAAGCAAAAATCCTATGAGATACTTTAAATCAGAATTATCAATAATTGCAACGATTCAGAAACTCCAAGTGGGAAAAATCGCGACTATAACCCAGTATTATTTTCGAAATTGATATGTGCTGGTAAAAACCTTCAAGCTATGTCGACAATCTGAGTTCACAGTTGAAAACAATTTGTTAGAAAGTCCTCGGAGGCCCATATCACGATTCCCTCAGGTCAGAGGTCCGAGGGAAAGGCTTGTACGCTCGACAGCACATAGCTACATATTTTTAAAATAAAACAGCTTTTATTACGACTGCATAAGAGCTACAGTTTAGATTAACGTGCTGGCGTCTGTACGCGTAGCGAGTTATTTTAATACTTATAGATGTTATTAGATATAATAGTGACGAGAGGAAAAATAATTACTGACTTTTGACACCGTGACATCGATACAACAGAGTTGTGTTTTCTTTTGTTTTGATTAATTGTAAAAAAACGGATTTTTTATGTTAAATCGTATAACTTTAGAAACCTTCTAAATGTTTGAGATTGTTAAAACTGGTTAATATGCAAATTTAATATTAGTAAGATATTTATATTCAAGGCACCAACAGGCAAGGCACCACAGGCAACTGCAGTACAGATTCCATTTACTGTATGTGCCATAGTTAAGCTGATCTGCTGCTGATATCTTATCATAGTTAGGACTGACATACGCGATGCTGTTATAAAAAAAAACTTTTAGTATGTCGTAAGTAATTAAAAGTAGCTTTTTAAACAGCATAAAACATAACAATAATCTTCTCTAATTTATCCATAATACTTTAAAACGTGACTAGAATTTTTAGATCAAACTAAAAAACAATGGAGATAACATTCACAATTGTGTAAGAATGACTTGAATAGATTTAACTTTTTTAAAGAAGAGCTTTGAATGTGATTTATTGATCGAAGTCAGAATTTCATTTGTAGTGATTAATGGACAAGTGACGTGGATCCAATTGAAAAGTAATTCAATTTTGTAACGTGATGATTGAGTAATGAAACTGATAAGTTTTGAGTTCTAATAACGTAAGAACCAACAGATGCTATTGTTTTTATTATGATAATTCTTCTTCTTCTTCTTATCGTGTCGACAACAAACCTTCATAGTGTCAGTCTAAAACTCCGCTACAAGAGTGGTGTTGTCAACAGCATTAATTAAATCCTACTATGTGCAGCATTGCTCGGGCAAGACATCATGTGCCTTGATAATTCTTATTATTATCTGAATTTTCAGTTCTACGTAATAATTACGGTTTCTAGTGAAAAGTGAATGTCAACAATTCGCGAAAACTTACGTCAAACAATCTTATAATGATAATTTCATGTAAATGACGTAGATTATATGAATGAAAAGTAAAAATTAGGTGGTGATTATACAATTGTTTTATTCTTGTGATTTCATGCGAATCACATTTCGGGTTATTTTAATAAATGCATAATGTATGTTTTTATGATAAAAATCTTCTAAGGACTTGCAAAATGTTGGTCTCAAAGCGCTGGTAGGGTAAAAAGATTATGAAACATGTAGAGGCTCCTTAAGAGCAAAATATTTGATGAATTGTAAATACTATTTTTAATAAGTCTATACAAGTAAATAAATTTTGACTGAACAAAAAAAAATGTAATAAGTACTACGCATACATTTCTGCGTTACACGTTGACTCTACAGCTATTATTGTATTATTTAGCTGTTCTCTCTACCTATCTATTACTGTAAGTTATTAATAAGTGAAACTAGAGAAGAAAGATATCACGATGTTATTTACGAGCTTACCGAAAAGATAATCCCATCAAAAACAATACTTGTCAAAAAAACCAAGTCTCGCAACTCAGTTGTTCTACGGTAAAAAGTTGTGAGATCCATGTAATACCAAGTCCAGGCCAGGAAATCTTTAACGTTTTACATAAATATATTGACTTGGCCATCGCACTAAATAATTTAATTTACACGTGTTTTCATGCGATGGCCAAGTCAATATATTTATGTAAAACGTTAAAGATTTCCTGGCCTGGACTTGGTATTACATGGATCTCACAACTTTTTACCGTAGAACAACTGAGTTGCGAGACTTGGTTTTTTTGACAAGTATTGTTTTTGATGGGATCTCATTTCTTTTTGTATTTTGTAGACAGCAGTTATGTATCTAGAAAACTGGACCGAAATTGAAAAATTTTACTCGACTTGGCGGTTGCACTACCGTGCCCCCAAATCTCATTTCTTTTTGTATTTTGTAGACAGCAGTTATGTATCTAGAAAACTAGCTGGACCGAAATTGAAAAATTTTACTCGACTTGGCGGTTGCACTACCGTGCCCCCAAATATTTTAGTTTTTCCTTGATTCATACACCAAACACTACTTATATTCCAAATTTGAAGCTTCTAGGTCTGCTAGAAGTGCCTTAGAATTTTGATGATCGGTGAGTCAGTGAGTCAGTCAGTGAGTGACAAAATTAAGTAACTTTGACCCGTTATAATTCCTAAACTACTGGTTCAAATTGAATGAAATTTTAAATATACCGTGTCTTTACAATGCCTGCATAGCTAATGAAAATTCAGCCTTCTAGTTTTATCCACAACGAAGTTACAGGCAGTCGAAAATGGCCTGAATTGCTTCGAGAAAAGGATGGTACGGCCGTGCCGCTTTTTTGCTCGACTTGGTGGGGGCACTGCCGTGCCCCCAGATTACGTGTGTACCTACAATAATAAATAAGTCAGCCAGTTTTCATTTCAACAATTTATGACAGTAAAAATGTGATATGTATGATATCGAAATAGTAACAGAAAACAGAGCGTTACACACTTTGGTGAATTCAGGTTTCATTCAGAGTCATTTTTAATTTTTATTATATACTAAACTCAACATCAAATAAACCGCACCTTCCGCGACGCGAACTTTAACGATTTTCTTCTGACACAATCATGGTACCCCAACAATATTGGTGTTATTTGAAAGCCCAATAAATATCCTTAATGAAAAACACATTTGATTTCTTAATAAATGATTAACATATACCATAAATGTGACTTGAAAAAATACCTCACTTTGGGCCCACCTATGGGATCAATTAGACCAATTTTTATGGTTATAAAACCAAATAATGATTCACGTGTCCTCTTTAACAGATGGATAGAAATTAAACGCAACTTAACAGTTTTATAGCCATAAAAGTTGGCTCTAGCATAACTACCTATTTTTTGAAGAAGTGACTCTGGATCCTTCTAAAGACACATTTTTGGGGTAAAAACCTTTCCTTTAATGAAATGAAGGTTAGAACTAGGCTTTTAAATGGTACCAATATTGGTGGGAAGTGGGGATGCATACGTTTGAAAATGCTTGTCGCGGGAGGTGCGATTTATTTGACGTCGAGTGTAGTTTTCCGCCCGCGGCTTCGCCCGCGTGGAATTTGGTCTGTCACAGAAAAACAATATCGCGCGCGTATTTGCTCACCGTTTAGACCTACCCTGGACTACGACAAACATTTTAAAACCAAAATCAGCTCAATCGGCCCAGCCGTTCTCGAGTTTTAATCAGACTAACGAACATCAATTCATTTTTATTTATATAGATAGATTTATAAAAGGTGACCATTTATTGTTTTTAATCTGAGTTTTCAGTTAGTCTTGTGGAATAAAGTATCTTTCTATCAATAAGGCAGAAGAGTAATAATTTGATAGCCATCGAAGATTGAATATAAAACATAAATGAGTTGCTTGCTTATTTTGACTCACGTACGCTCATAAAGCACGTTTTACCTTTCAAATGTCTTTATAAACTACAGGTCAATCCAAATTGCAGGTTACGACCGAAATTACGTTACTTTCATAGTTAATTATTGTCGAGAACTTTCACTCATCAAAATTTATGAAAGGGTATATCAACGCTTATTTAAATTTTTAAAATCATTTGTAAGTTTTCTAATGGATGTAATTATGAGTTGAGGTTATAATGTCCGTAACTCACGGATGGCATGCGAGTGTCGTTCACCTGATAGAAAGTGGCTATCATCACATGGCAATTGGAAATATTAGGTCCGTTGATTGCCATCAGCGTCAGTTAGTCGCTATCTCAGAAATAAAAGACGAACGTTTTTTGTAATATTTTTTGGTCTTTGTACACTACACGTCTCCCTGTATATGAGAATGATTTAAAATATGAAGAGATTTGACATCAAAAACAAAATTGAATGAATTTTATTGAGAAAAAAGAAACACCACAGATTTTTTATGCAGAACAAGGCAGGTATTTGACTGCAATCGCAACTGATGTTAAATGAGATAAATGAGATGCAGTCTAGGATGATTTTTCACTCGAAAACATATAATTCTTCGTGTCTTTTAAGTTCCTACATCTACATCGTTGGACTAACTTTTAAATAAGTAAGTTTTATAACCAGCTGACCTGGCGAACTTCATATCGCCTATGTTCATCAGAAATGTAGGATTCTCACGGTGAAAGAATTTTTCAAATCGGACCAGTACTTTCGGAACCTATTCAATCCAAAAAACTAATCAAATCTATCTTCTTTCATATTAGTGTGCAGACAGCATTTCATTTATAGGTAAACTTACACCCGTATTCACAAACATAACTATGGGGTGTCACAATGCGCGTGGACGCACGTGGTGACACACGAACCAATCACAGAGCTCTATTTCAACGCTGTGCATTCGATTTGCTGCTTCACTTAGGCAAGCATCGTTTGTGAATACGGGCGTAGTCATGAAATCTTGCTTTGGTGTAAAAGTTCTTCTGTCGGAACCACACAGCCGATCTCTTTAATGTCAAAGTTCACACATCAGCAGTAAAAACCTGCGGTTCACTTACCCTATTCCGATCTTAGTAAAAACTATTTCTCATTATTGTGCGCTGTGTAAACTGTGCCGTTAACTATGCTATAGCAAATCAATGTCAATGTCAGTGTCATTGGGGGCGATGTTTTACATAGCAGTTTATGGAACCATTAGGTTTAGCTTTCATCGTATGTGTTATTATTGCCCTGGTTTGATGTATTACTTTGCCTTTTATATCCGATACCACAGATTTATAGTATAGTAGCCATAATGTTAATATGTTATTTATGCCTTTAGTGATATCAATTATTGAGAGTTAAGATTTACCATACGTACCTATGTGGTTGGAATAATATAAAGCGGTTGGCTAACACGGGATTAACAAAATAATGCAACGAAACTTTTCATAACAATTACAGTTATTGTACCTTTTTTCAGCTGTAAATACCTAATAATTGGACAGAGCTATAAAATTTAATGATATTGATTCGTTTAAATATTTATTTGAAATATAAAATACTTAATATGAATTTAAATTGAAGAGTAAGTGAGAAAAAGCTAAGCCAATTTTCAATACAATTTTCATATTTAGTTTATTACGAATTCTATTTTTCTTTGCAACTTTTCATAAATAAGACCTTGAACCCTCAAACGGTTCGTTAAACTGTTAGTAAGTACTTACAACGTTTAACCGGTACTTATCTTTCCAAAGACAAAATTTCCGTCAATTCTCAAGTTTCACTTAAATAAGCCTCTAGCTACAATGTACGGGCTCATCAAGGTATACACTGTAGCATCTATTTTATTTGTAATAGGGTTTAGTGTTCAACAGCATTGTACTATATTTAGTACATAGATGGCAGTGAACTCAGTCGTGTCCCAGCTGTTCCAGAAACAGTACAGCTTAGTTGCCTATAATGGGATATCGCTGAGAGTAGCGTCAGGTACAGAAATTTAGAAATACTAGTATTTCATCTCGTATTAGTAAGTGACTATTAATAACAATACCATCAAGTAGGTACAATCCATGCGTACGAAGTCGCAGGCGGCCGCTAGTGCAAAATATTTTATCTCTACAGTCAATAATAGACTAAAGTCAATGACTTCTAAACTAAAGATGGACATTTAAACTGACGGTCAGTTAAACTGATCCGTTGATCCAAAAACTGACCCTGTGTCAATAATTTCGACTTAAAATTTCACAAACTCGGTCAAGTTTTCGATATACTTACGTCAGTCTAATCAGTAAATCAAAATCAAAAGTATCAAAAATTTCACGCAACAACTGAATTAAAAATTAAGTAGTTAAATATTGTTTAAAGAAATATTTACCAAGAAGAAAATGTCAAATATTGAACAGCTAGACCACCTCACAACGTGTTATTTTTGTTAATAAACAAGCGTAATGATGACCGTGTGTTATTGTATTCCTTAATTATTGCTTCCAGATTTTAATAATGTGTAACAAGTGTTTTAAAATAAACTAAAGATATCTTCGTACATTCGAAGATATTGTTGTTATGAGTATAAACCCTCAAACATAATATTATGTCAAACTACCTTCTGAGTGTATTTCGACTACAACAGATTTGTTCATAATTTTATGGAATAATTTTTTTGTGTATTTCTAATAAAACAAAAGAGCTTGGTTTAACGATAAAAGTGGCGCATGAAATTCAGCACTTTTCTAAATTTAGGCGTCTGTCAGAAAAGTATATTTGAAAACTCCAAAGAGTATAGGCAAGTCATCATATTAGTGTGTACTTAGTACAGTACATTGTGTAGTAAAGAAATAGAGTTAGCGGCCTTGACATATTATTATTCTTCATTGTTGACTTAACGACTCGATTTAGATTTTTTCCCATGCAGAACTACAATAGCAACACTATTTAGATAAATACAAAGAAAGTTGAACATTTGTGTACAGATGACACATTATGGCAAACACCATGGCATCTTATGTAGATGACAGTAAGGTCTATTTTCCAATGACAAAGTCTGATGTGAACAGTCTTACAATTTTGTTCACTTGAACGCTGTTTGTTGTAATGACTTTTCCTTTCAAATGTCTAAGATGTGTTTAAATGATGATGAGCTACATTTAAATATCTTGTAGGCAATAATTCGTCAATAAAAACTTTTTGACTTAAGTAATTGATAAAAACCTTTTGCCTTCTATTATAGAGTTGTGTAAATCTGTATTGAATTATCGCGAATGTAAGCTACGATGAAGTCTTAGGCTGAGTTGCACCACCGAACTTTGACCGCAACTATAACTGTGTTTTTTGTATGGAGTTTGACAGATTTTTGACGTTTGTCAAAGTTAAAATAAGACTAATATACAAAATCTTGGTTGTGACAAACGGTGAGTGAAAAAATATATTTAGTTCCGATTCCCTTGTTTCTTTAGTAAGATTTTTATGATTTTTTGATTATTTTCTGCTCCAAAATCTTGTTTTAATAAAAAACTAATAATAAATAATAACTTTGCTATTTTAGCTTATGAAGAAAAACAATTAAAATTGTTTGTTAGCTCAAAATCTATGATCACGTAAGTCCCTACTGTCAACATAGAAAATATAATTATTTGGTTACGGTTTTTTTGAAAACGCTAGGAAATATTGCTTCTTTCACACAGGTTGATGCACGAACCTGATTTAACACTTGACAATCCTATTATCATCATTTTTAATCTTCACCTAATTCTCCGTCTATAAGCTTTTAAGTATGATATTAAAATTTAATTTAAAATTAATTTTCTGACCATACCCAAGCAGTTTAGCTAACCACAGTCTGCTAGCGCTTAAAGCTTCTATCTTAAGGTATTATTTTCCAACTGTGTCAAAGCCCGGTTGGAATTTATAGTTTTCTTCGGTTAATTGTGTTGTTAACCTGCTCTTTATGTTTAATTAGAAAGTACTACTATAAAAATAACAGTGATTACCGATTACAGTCAAGTTTAATTAAAATACCATTGGCAATTTCGTTTTCAAATTGTCTGCATATTAAAATAGACAAATACACTTTTTAACAACAAATAATTTAATTTAATTTAATTTAAATTTTATTTACATATTTGGAAAACAAAACAGATTACATTCTTTACATGGTTTAAACAATGCTTAAATGTAGATACAGACTAAAATGTAACCCTAAATATGTTTTCACAGATTCGTTATACATGCATTAGGTACAAAAAAAAAATATATAGGTAAATAAATCGGAAAGTGTTAATAAACTGCAGAGTAAACAAAACAAAGAGTTCCTCAACATTATTTATGACGAGTCATGGGTAGCTTGGCTGAGGGCATCTTTGACATGTTTCTTAAATGAATGCTTCCTTTGGTCGAAGATATCCAGGTGACTATCATCCAAGAATGCAAGTTCATTGTACAATCGGCACATTCTAAGAAGAGGCTGGTAGTATGAGACGTTTTTACGTTGAAGAGAAATTGAGAAGGTTTTAGGCCTGGGGGATTGTGATTCGTGCTAAAGCTAAGTTTACCTAACAATTTGGGAGAGTATATGTGGGAGTGCAGTATTTTGTGGAGACGTAAGAAATAACGTAAATTTCGGTGGTACGAAGGCGATTTTTAGTTTTAAAACTATTAAGTAAACTGGAGTGAGTCATTTATGGACTATGGTGATCCAATAAAACTAACAACTATTTTGATACTAAATAAAAATAAAATACCAACTGAATTTTGAGAACCTCCTTTTTAGGTCGGTTAAAAACTAAATTACGAAAACATTCCAAAAATATTTCTTCATAAAAACAGGGATGTTAGATAGAGCTGATATTGGTTCCTATAGTTAGGTACTTATAGGAATCCTTAGTATAGAACTAAATTCAATATCTCCGAACTAGATCTCGATAATTTATAGAAAGGGCTGCAAATCCGTTTCATACTTTCTACCGCTGTATGCCCAGAAGAAATACTTATCTTATGACAATAGGTTTTGATTGTACTTTCAAAAGCACTTGTGTTCTTTAGGCTTTCTGAAGTACACCATCGATCAACACTATTTCTTTTTCAAATTTTTAATTGTGTAACACTGAGTGAGAGTGAGAGCATAGAGGCTTAATAATTAAGCATAGATGATAACGTTAAGAATATAACGGTTTATGCGTACTCGTACAAGTGTCTCTATAGATTTGTTAGCTATTACATAATGTTTTAAAATTGTATATTTGCTTGCCAAGAAATGTCAATGTTACTTTGATTAAAATTTTATAAGGAAAGAGATAAACAAGATCCTTATTTGATTAAACACACATTAAGCGTACAGCACTGATAAAACGTGACATGTTATCAACCACACAAAAGTATAAAAAGAACCTCGGTTACGAACCAAGTCTTTAAAAACGCTCTTGAGGCCGACAAGAACTTTCTATGTTTTTTCGTTCGCCGTAAGTAGTATTGTAAAAATAAATGTCAAGTTACCTTTTCACTACACAAACAATTATCACTAACGAATGTATAAGCCTATCATCAAGAGATCTTGACCCTTCTGGTGAATGTATTTATTGAAATTGTGAAAGGTGTAGATAAATTGATACACAGAGATGCGTGACCTTTTAAAATATATGAATTTTCGAGATGTACTATCACTAGTACACACCAAATTGCCCAGACATCTAAAGATCTTATACTCGTATTCATTTTACCTTTATTAATATCAAGTATTTGTTTTATTATTATCTTTGCCGTATAAAAAAGCTTGAGATCAAGCTTTTTAGTGCTTCTATACGGGGATACAAACTTCAGTTAGCTAATACGATGAGTTCATCATCTTGGATACCTCTTAGGTACAATACTGACCGCCTCGAGTTGATACGGTTACGATCCGTTTCCGGGTTGATAAGACAGTGTGCTTCGTCCTTATACTACTGATTCTGTGTATAGAGATATCTGTTTACATTGTACTACACACTTATTTTTTACACGATTTAATGAGCATTTGTTTTATTTAAAAGTAGGCAGTTCAACCTGCCGAATTTCAATCCACTAGGACCTGTCAGTCAATATCCTGGGCTTTGCAAGGCCGCAAGGGGGAGTCGTTGTAGTCTTTCTTGAAGGGACTGTAATTCATACAAAGCCACAGGCAAAAGCTAGTTTATGTATAATAGAGAAACCAGTACAGATAGTACTAGTTATAAGTAACGAGACCCACGATTGACCCCCATCTTACTGGAAGAAAGTGACTAAGCTTGTATACCAGGCTAGAGACAATTTATGTTCGACTCCTGGTTTGAGCTTTTATACTGGGTGGTAATATATTTTATTGGAGTTTTCAATATGCAAACAGCTTATTAAAACTTATTTTAACTATTGTTTTATCTCATTACATTACTTGGTGCGGTCACCATTTGATAGAAAGTGACAAAACAGTGCAATAATTAAAATACGTTTACCTATTACGCTGTTTGCTTTATTATGAATAAGGGTATTCGTCTTTAAAATCTTATTTTATCGAAATCAAAGCGGCGAAGTCAAAGTCTATAAAGTCCAATAAGCAAAAAATCTATTGATTTAATTTGATTTGAGTTGATGTTGTCGATAGTACGTTACTTTTACTATACATATAGATTTAGGCAGTCGCAGTGGCAGACGTATTTAGTGACTTACTTTTAAGCCTACGTGCAAAATAGTGTCTAAATATTCTAGGCATTCTTCATTTAAAACTTACTTTCAGCCAAAGAATTCACAAAAAATACATTCTGCATTTCAAAATTCTTGCCATCTAAAGCCAGGTCAAAATTTCACTGCATAGTAAAGTGCGCGCAGCAGTATCTGACATAGATCTTTGAAGCATATTATCTTAAGATAGAGATAGAATGTCACCTAATGATACATTTCCCACGTGCATGAGAACTCATACAATAGATCGCTTGATACCTATTAAGGCTCAATTATTTATAATTAAGAGTTTTCTCCATTTCTATTGATGACATATCATTTTGTGGACGATCAAGTTGCGGTTTTATAATTAAGGCAAGAATGACTTTTTCTAGCAGAAGATCTTGTGTGTGATGAATAAACTCATTAAGTAAGTAATGTTGGTTAATGATTTGTTAACAATGCACTGAGAAAATATCTCACATTTGAATGCGAAAAGCAGTAAATTTTACACTATTTATTCTGGTAGTGATACTTTGATAAAAGATAAAAATTGATTTAGAATTAATCGTTTCACAAGATCTTTAGAACGATCCAACAATTTTTTGAACAATAAATTGTTCTGGTGTTGATTTTCTCATGAAAATAGAGTAAAATGTTTAATGTTTGGAAAGTATTAACATAAACTAGACATGGGAATTCTCACTGAAACAATGCAAGAAAGTAGTGAAATTATCTAGAGGATGTAATTAGATAAACCCATCTTGGTTGAGTGGGATTAATAGTATGAATATTTATGTGGTAATTATTACAGTTCAAGAAACTAAAAGTGCTTTATGTGTGTCATTAAACATGTAATAATATTATGATGAACTTTCCCCGGGGCAAACTTGACCTTAACTGGTTGGGTTTTTATTGGCGGTCAAGCTGTAGATCCTGGCTACACAGGAGTTGCAGCGGTGGGAACGAGAGGAGGGAATAGTCCCGTACTTATTTTAAAGTATGATAATATTATTATAATATTAAAAGTTTATGACGCGGTAAATATTTATATGTATTAACAAAAAAATATTATTAAAATAATATAACTATTAATATTTTTGATTGACTGCTTGATATATTGGAGTTTCATGACAACTTAAAATATTGGACGCGACAAAGAATATCAGTAGCTAATAATTTCGTTTTTTAGTGTGTCGGAATAAAAATGTATTAAATTAATTATTTGTCAGCTGAATTACAGAAAGACGAAGATGAAATTTATATACATTTTTGAAATTAAAAAGACTATTATTTTTAAAATAATTATTATTTAGCCGACATTATTTCTTCTAGTACTTAAATATTAAAAATATGCAAATGCTTTTGAGGAATTCAAAATTGCAATTAAGATAGCATCAACTAAAATTTATAGATTCTGCACATCATGTAACCAGTATTTAAGCTTCAGGAGATTTTTCAGGCTTCACCGGTCAGAATGGTAAGTAGGTATAGAAGGTACACAAGCGTCGCTAGAAACGTATTGTATAAAATTAAATTATATGTTTTCGATATTATGTTATATTGTGTATTAGTATCTCATAGGTACGAGTATGTATCCGAACGAGGCAAAATGATAAAACAATAATGCGCGAATATTATGCAGTAACATTGGACAACTAATAATTCTGAATGACCTAACATTTAATAACTGTTAGGTAATTTACAAGTAGTATTATGGATCCTGTCAAATGCCTATTTGATGCATGAAAAGACGCTACTTTGTTAAAAAACCTAGTTTGGTGTTTTTTCGTTTGTTAATTTTTAATTTTGTAATCAAACTGTCCACAATGCATGCCGTTGTCGACACGAAAAGAAGAAGAACTTAGGCTGAGTTGCACCACCTAACTTTGACCGTAACTTAACGATAACCGGTGTTTTTGTATGGAGTTTGACAGATTTTTGCCGTTTCTCAAAGTTAAAGTAAGATGGTGCAACCCAGCCTTAGTTCTTAATATTTTCGTTATAATATTTCATTTTCTTGTTTGTCTTAATGGTTGTCCTAATAAATAAAAAAATAAAGAATTATCTGATACCAATCAAGTGACGTCATGTGTTAAGAAGTATGGGAATGTATTTACCTTGGAGACCAATAAAGCCTTTCCTGCAAGCACGAACAGCCCAGCGATGGCCAGTGGGATCATGGCCGCCATTTTCATCGCGCCGCCCATCATCATCATGCTCATCATCTTCTTCATCTTGCCTCGCCCTGGAAAATTCGGTGATGGACATGTTAAATGCAGTTCATAAATGCCTTTTAACGCTTTGTCAATAAACCAGTTTATTGACAAATCTTTTTAATTAGCTTTGTCTCAAAATGTTCAAAATATTCCGGAATCAATGCTGCTGAAAAGTAAGGATATTCGTAAGTACAGTTAATGTAACTTTGTTAGACAAACGTGAAACTGTTAACTTTGATTTGAATGACACAAACTCCTCAATAAATGTGTCAGTGGACTTTATTTTCTACAAACCTGATGCATGTTTTTTTTAGTAAAAAATTGATAAACAGGCATTACCTATGATTGGTCAATAATTAAAAATTCTTGCCAGCAATTAACGATGCTATGCATTCGAAATAACTTTAGTTGAATTATAAGTATTTTTATTGTCTGGAGAACCCGAAAATGAATGGATAAAAATCTTAGGCGCATACAGAAAGAGGCCCAAAACTTTAGAGGCTTTTGATTTGTTAAATTTTAATATCACCAATCACCGGACAGAATCTATTAAGATTGAGCTTCTAAATAAATGTTGGTAAACTAAGTTATTAGCAACTTAGAGAAAGAAATAGCTAATGAAGATATTAAAGAATTAACAGAATCACGGACGTGTCATTTCAACACGCATTTTCGCAAACACCATTGTCACTTATGAATACCATTGCGTGAATTTATACACTTCCCCAAGTAGAAATGATTATCTTCAACGTTAGTGAAATGAAACGATGTAATAAACTATAGTAATAGCTGCTACTACGTGTAATTGCTACTGTTGACAAAATTTACGGGAGAAACTATGAGGTACTTTTGCGTTGTAATTTTTTTTTTCGAGATATTTTAGGATCTCCTATAAAATGGGATCTAAAAGATATAAAGAAGTCTAGTGTTTGTGTTGAGAAAATACTTATGGATAAAAGACTGAAATGAAAATGAAAATATCTATTGCCACACCAATCTTAGTACAAAAACAAAAAGGCAGACTTCCACACGAGGCATTGCCTGTAATATGTATAAAAATCTTACAAAAAAGATTTGATTATTATTAATATTTTCGTCCAACCCAAAACTTTCTTTCAAAAATTGCGTGAGAATCCACCACGTCGAATCACAGATGATTACCTAAGAACAAAAATCCCATCATTTTTTGGAACAATAGTTGATGTTTCCGAGTCATTAAAGATTACTATGACCTTTGCTTGATCTCACCATCATTCAAATACTTGACTTTCTATCGAATTACTGACCATTGACTTTTACTCTCCGATGGTTTTTTCACGACTCCATCACGAATTAGAGGCTTGTATTTTTGCGTAACATTAATCTTTTGTAGGATCTTCTGCCGTTTTTCTGACATAAAATATTATTATGAGATGGATCTTTTTCATATTTATAAGCCTTTCTACATTATAAGAGTTTTATCAGGAACAATTGTGTAAATTAGGAGAATCTAACAGGTGAGCTTTTGACTGTGTGACCCCTACAGCCATCACAATATCATGTGTCTTCAAGGCATCAGTATGTATCACCCTAGACGCTAGACGAACGCTACCATGTAACCTTGTTGATGATCAAATAAATAAATAAATAGACTGCAACCACGCTTCTAGCTATCAGGTGTATAAAAAAGGATTCCTTTATCGCGAAAAATATGCTAAATTGAAATGAAAAATCATTATGTTCATGATTCCAGAATTATAACACTTCTTTACTAGTTAGGTTTCGTCGAAGGTTAAGCTGCAGATCCTAGCTATGAAAGCTGAAATAGTGGGAACGGGAAGACTAGTGTTTTGTATTCTAGCCTACACTCGCTGGCGTATTTTGTTTGATTTTTAGTTGCAAATACCTTTAAGAGCAACATACTTGTACTAATATAAATGACGTTGCTATGCATTGTGATATTGCTTTTCTTCAAAAACGCATGGTCATTTACACACATCTGTAACGCTCTTAAACAGCTTTTCCCATAAGAAAAGCTTTATGGCTAAGAAATTAGAGCACCCCATTACTGGACCAAGACTGATGTAAATGGCCATAATCCATGGAATTGTTGTAAATCGATGTTGGTAATTGTGGTTTCTCTCGATTTAGTTAGTGGTTATGGGGTGATATGGCGGTGTTAATGGCAGAAACAGTGTCTGTGGTTTATAACAGTTTTATAGTGGTGTTACGTAGATTCCTACGGGTTTGGAATACGTTTTGTTGGTCGAAATCTTACGATTGTGATATCCATCACATCAAGATTCATAAAAGCATGAAATATACTTAAAATAATTACAGTTTAATTAAAAAACACTTTTATAACATAAGTACTTACTCAAAAAAAAATGTGACTAAACTTCTAACAAATGTTTCTGCATAACCCGAAGGTAAACTGGACGAGAATGCCTTATGGCATTAAGTTCGCCTAATGTTAAAATTTTGGCATTGAAGTATAAATAAATAAATAAACATGTAAGCGCTTAGGCTCTTCTGTAAGTTTATTGTGTCGCTCATCGAAAATGAATAAAGATTTCCTTTTAGTAAATAAGTCTTAAAACTACTTCTAAAGCTTTTTCAAGCTTCTTGAAGTTCATTGAAGCTTTTCATCCCATTGACCTACTTATTTGTACACCTCTATGTCTCTATTCAGATGATTCATATCTAAATCAACACAGTAAAAACAGGCCTGTCCATCTCCGCGAGTTTACATCGAAAACAAAACACGCACGATTTCCCACCTACAGGATACTATTCGACAAGGCCTCACATACGAGCGAACATTGACTCACGCACGCGTATTCTTGTGTATGATGGAAGAAAATAAAGAAAATGGTGTACTAAATACTGTGCAGTATTTAACTGCCTAAATAATAATAAAAACACAGAATGTACTTTTTTAAGTTGCCTCAAGTCACTGAGAGGTAAATAAGTAGTTAATATTATTCATGATAATTCATTCTAAATCATGTATTTCCTCCGCCATTTTCCGTAGTTTGGCACCTCATGTCTCATCATTTTACCGAAGTCAGCCCTATAGCTTCGGCGCAGTGCCGATCACTGACGTTTGTCAACAAAATGGTGCTTGACTCTTGAGACAGGCTAAATTACACCATATTGTTAATGACATTGAGCATACATTTTTTTAAATACCTCCGCGAAGTAAAACTTCTGTACGTAGTACTTATTATTATTCTGTGGTAAAAAGCACAAAAGATGTAACAATAGACGTGAGTCACATACGATTCATGTGACAGGGAAATAATACAGTTCCTGAGATTTCCATGAGAAAAATGTCGTTTAATTTCCAATTCATTTTCTTTTAATCATACAGAAGAGAATATTGAGAAAATTAATTGAATCTTGCATGCATAATAAAATGCATCGCAGTTTATATTCTGTAATAATCGTTTATTACAATCAATAAAGTATAGGCTATGATAATGAGTAGAATTAATAACATTTATAATAATACATGAGTTGCTTTTTTACCGTAAATTAATTTTACATAGACAAATAATGAATAATTAAAATACTGTTATTATTGTTTTATGATGTTAAATGAATGTTTAAGTATGGTTTGATCTATTGGTGTTTGCATTTTTGCAATTTTTGAGTTATTCATACAAAAAACAAAAATAATTTGGTAGACGTTTGTTATATTTACTCAAAAATCTAGTGTAGGTACCAATGTCCTAGAGGTAATGAAAAGAAAGATAGAGAAGCTTAACATGTTTTGACTTACTTGCCTAGATATTCAAATGTTTATTTTAATGTTTAATTTCATTCATGTATATCAAAATATTAGATGGAATGAAAAATTAAACTACTGTGAAAACAAAATACAATACTGTTTAGTTTCAATAAGTTTCAGACTAATTTTAGGAATGTATTTATAAGTTTTTCATGTTCCAGCCTTTGTATTAATGTTTCAATTGCTTAAAGGTAATGTGTTGTATGATATTCATCAAAATATTGATACGAACAATGATTTGAAAGTTCAAAGTTGAGGATAAATGGTCTTCCTTTCATCAACGATGATAAAATCAAAAGTCACGCCAGTCGATTCAGCGGAAGTCATGCTGATGATTTTAGGCAAGTGAATGCAAAACTGTATGTCATTGAATGTAATTTAATTAAGGCTTTAAGTCAATTATGATGATGAAAACTTTGCTAATTTGCATGGAAAGTGCGGGTTTGAGTAATTAAACGTTTGCATAAATGAATATGGGAGATGAAGATGATAGTTGAACTTATTAGTGGAATCACAATGAAAATTATAATAAGAAAGGTTAGGTATCGCAATAAAAATAATGAGAAAGTTGTGCGCCTTTTGTCCTTGAATGAAACATGCATTTATAGTGAAGTAAATGACAACAACTTAAATATATTCGTAAGTATACAAAACCTAATAACATTGAACTTTTTTCAAAGGAAAATAAACAAAAAGTATTACCTTCTTCGACGCCCTTGTTGAGGTCCTGTCCTGTGATCTTAGGAAGTGACAGTTGGATCGTCCTGGAGTTGGCAAAGGACGCAATCCTGTCCCACAGCATATCTGTCAAAGCTTCATTCTTGTCTGCTAAATTCCTTGGCAAATTCGACTCTATGTCATTCTCACTGATTGGTTTCACCTCCGATTCTGATGTCTTCACAATTTCCACTCCATCCACCAAAGGAATCGCCTCTGCTCTCGCTGCTCTATCGAAGAACAGTATCGCCTTCTTCTTCAAGCAAGGAATAATCCCGTCACTCCGTTGACAATCCTCGTATATCCTCATGGCGTATCTGACTCCTAAATCGTCTCTCGCTGTCACCGCGATGACAGCAGCTGCCAAAATTAACACTTTAGCGTACATTTTTGATGTAAACGGGACGGATTGATAAAAAAGACTGTGGATTCTCGTGCAAACAACGCTCAATATATAGCCTATGCGGTCATGAAATGAATTGTACGCTCGGATCGGGGGTACGGTGTTAGGCCGGTACCACACTGTTAGAAACAAGCGTGCACGACCGACTCTACTAGACAGTTAGGTGCAATTTTGTGAAATGTTGCCAGTGTAGAGAGAGGCTTAGACAGTGTGCGAGTGAAAAGGAAAACGTTGTTTATTGAATGAAAGGGTAGAGAAGAGGCTATGTTGAGATTGACCTTAAACCCTTTTGAACTTTTGATTGTGAATTATTCGTTGTTTTTATGCCGAAGTGTGTTAGAAAATAATAGTGGGAGAAGCACGCATTGTTAATTATGTATTCAATTAAAACCATAGGCATCTTTGATTGAAAACTACTTATGCTATTACAGCAACAACGAAATAGAAAATATCGCTAACCGGACTACAAAACAAGGTGCGATAGTGGGTTCAAATCCCTCAGGGAGTAATTTTGAGTGAAATGATCACGAATTGCACTTGGGGTCTTAGAGGATCAATATGATCATGTATATTGTATTCTACGGTATTTTCGTGCTCTAAGTTTGTTTACCTATCACCATTGTACCTATACCTAACCTCTGCATACTTTGTAGATGTGATTGTTCGAATAAAAACATTGGTTATACCTACCACTGCTATGATGGCAGCTGTCATCTTTTCTTTGAGAACTAAGCAGTATGTTGCTTAATTCCTTAGTTAAATTGCTTGACGTCAAATAAAAAATTAGGTAACCCACACCAAATACTTAACAAAAAAGTATGTATTGAAATTGAGCACCTTTATTGCAAGCAATTATAAATAAATAGTCGTCAGTAACGCTATCTAACATTGCCTTATCGAATTATGTCGCTTATTGATATGGCTATGAATATTATGGAATATTAAATCTTTCTTTTTGTTTTGAGTCATTATTTTTCCACCTTTTTTCATTTGTAACTTGGCATTTTCCAACAACATTCTTTAGTATTGAGCCCACAATTTTTCACGACCAACGCTGTCATTAACAATTATACCAGTTCCATTGTAATTAAAATATCTATGAACTTCCCTCAGTCAGCAGTTCAGTACCGTGAAGATATACTTCAAGATATATTAAATGCACGCAACTATGTATCTGTATATGTTACAGGAAATGTATGAAATCTAGGAATTGTATACTTTTCCTAGGAAATGTATACAATTCCGAAGCTATTTAGGAAATGTATAAAATATTGCTTCAGAGATTTTTTAATACGCACATATTCTAGGAAATGTATACTTTTCCTAGGAATTTTATAGAATTCCAATATTGTATTAGGAAATGTATAAAACTAAGCGGCACAAGCACGGTCGCGTGGTCGGGTGCCCCTCGGTACGCCTAAAATTTAATTTAGCCAAACCACATTGGCCGATAGGTACTTTTAATTCACAATTATTATTGTTTAGCCTGACAGTTGTTTTCGCACTATTATACTTTGGCCGAAAAAAATATTTGCCTAAAATTTATTAGCATACCTTTCTTTCGGCATCACGCATATTACGCTGAAGTATTGGAAATCCCTAATTTTAACATCTCTTTTATTAAACTATTATTGGCATGAAGGTTTTAGTACTCCTGTAGCTAGATAACAATGTCTCGGTTAGGTTAGGTTAGACTTGCGACCTTTTCTCCGAAACTTTTAAGTTTCGGAGAAAAAAAAGTGGCGTAATAATTAAATGATTTTGTGTAAAAAATTTTAGGCTTAAAATTTGTGTGCCATAGACAACTAGGCGTACAAAAAATTTGGCGATTCGTTAGAGACCCCGCGTAATCGGATGATGCAATATCCTCCCCTCGCACCGCATGTCCACGCGTATTCATTGAAATCTTAACATTTCCGATTGCTGTTTAGGAAATGTATAATTTTCCTAGGAAATGTGTCTAATATAATTTACATCACACATTTCCGGGTGATTTTAGGACTTATACACAATTCCTAGGAGTTGTATACAATGACGGATTTCATACATTTCCTGTAACATATACATAAATTAAATCTACACTACAAAAATGTTCACCGCTTCTGGCATTTCGTATGTAAAACTAAAAATTTAGATGCAATTTTTTTGTAAAACCGTGTTATTATTGCTAATAAAGCTACGTTATTGTGATGAATTCAGAAATATACCCATTTCACGGGTAAAAGTTATAAAACTGCATGTCGTTTGTTACGTGTACTTTCTCTAATACTTGTGTTTAGGTCCATCGTTCATTTCACGTGTATCATACTTTTTTAACGTCAGAAATTGAATATTACGGCATTGGACCTGGATGCGAGCAGTGCAGGACCAAACGTTATGGTAGTCCTTGTGGGACGCCTTAGTCCAGCAGTGGACATTTTTTTTTGGTTTAGGTACTACTTAGTTTCTAATTAGGTACTACTTTGCCCGCGGTTTTTATCGCGTGTATTTTGATCTGGCATAGAAATTACTGCTGATTACCTAATACGAGTATAAAGTCTTAATAGTTTAGCATGTGTCAGTGTAAAAATGGATCGTTCCCTCTACAGCAGTGGTTCTTAACCGGTGGTCCGCGGATCACTAGTGGTCCCTGGAGGCATTCCAAGTGGTCCACGAAGACATCGTAATAAACTGCAAGTGACGTGACGTGATGAGTCGAGTCAACACAACGCAAATGTCGCACAGTGGGCGAGAAATCGACCTCCCCTTTCATAGGATTTTGAAAAAAAATATAAGTGGTCCCTGACAAGACAGAAATTTGGTAAAATGGTCCCTCGTGACTTAAAGGTTAAGAACCACTGCTCTACAGCTACACTAGATTCATCCATATCCAAGTTATTTTTACGACAAAAGGTGGCCTGTATCTTTTCTTAAGTTACAAAATATAACTTTTCGCAAAATTTCATCCAAATAGTATCTTTGCTTAAGGATTTGAGAATCACAACGCAGAACAACGCGTTATAATCTGAACATACTTAAATAATGCATTCTATACACGAATTCTTCATTTTATCGCCACTTTTTAACCCAAATCTACATATATCACAGCCTGGATTAAAAAAATATTAAGCCAGCGCTGAAGCGTAGGGGACTGTAAAGGCCAAATCCTCCATTTACCTCTGGTAAATTAGAGAAACGACCTTCAGTTGAGGCTAAATGACCTGAAGATGAAGTTTCTTTATTCAAGGGTTACTTGATGATGAAGATACAGTATCTTAAATCAAAGCAGAATGTGCGTAAAGCCTAACCTCACCTTGTCAATCATTACGTGTCTTTTAATTACACTTAGGAGCAACGGGCTTGATGCATCGTCTATACTTAGCGACTGTGATTATAACAGGACGCTATTTTATAGCAAACACCATTCATACTATAGTTCACATACCTGCGTAAATGATAGATCGAGGAAAAGTGAAAACTTAATAAGGATTTACATCTGTCATAATGTAGAAAAGATAGTGAGATTGAGAGTTATGTGGGTAGTTACTTTTCCACTGATTAAGCATGCTTAATTACTTTTTGAACATGAAAGACTAGCGGCCGCCCGCGACTTCGCGAAAATGAATCATCATTATCATTTCAGCCACAGGACGTCCACTGCTGAACATAGGCCTCCCCCAATGACTTCCACATTGCACGATTGGTAGCGGCCTGCATCCAGCGCCTTCCTGCTACCTTTATCAGGTCGTCGGTATACCTTGTGGGTGGACGTCTCACGCAGAAAATGAATAGAATACACAGACTTAGTGCTTTTTAATTCCTAAAATGTCTTCCTTCTCTCCTCCATTTTAAGGATTAGTGTCAAAAGGATAATTAATTTTTATCCTTTAAGGTAGCCTTTCAAACTAAACGTCACAGACGCAGCGTCTATAACTTTGGTCTTGTGCCACCAACGCCGCGTCACTAACTCGCTTCAAAAGGCTACCTTTTAGACCAAAGCTAAAGACGCTGCGTCTGTGACGCTTAGTTCGAAAGGCTACCTTTACTATATTTTTACAATTAATAGCTTCGTTTTTATTCGGCAAAAAATGCTAGTAAAGCTACTTAGTTTTTTGTCTCTAATACCTAACTGGCCGATCGGAATGGGGTTTCCTATCAAATCGAGCATAGATTGATATAAAAATAATTATCGTAATTACAAAATTGTTAAAAGAAGCCGGGTGAAAGGTCGACTTTCGCTATAATACTGCTAACGATACTGTCAGTCTATGTTATTTACTGTTGGATATTCGAGTTGCCTGTATGGAACAAAATAGAGAAAACAAATAGAGACAACAAAATACAAACAAAATAAATAGAGTTCAGTTTTGGTTAGTTCTTTCTGTACTTATAGTTTAGGTTACCTGTTCTTAATTGGAATTTTATGCAGATTTGGCTGCCAAAGACGGTTGGTGTAAGCCTTCGTTCAGCAGTGGACTTACAATGTAAGCTACTACGAGTAGTCCCTGACATAATGTAGTATATTGATAAATTTATTTAGTCTGGAGCCAGTGAACAGTTGTGATGGGTAGGTAGCGCTGCTTCAACAAGATGAGTCTTGAAGCCCTCCTAGAAATATTTACGTGTAAAAGCTTCCTTAAATTTTTTACTAAAGTTTTAGTTTTTATATCTAAAATTAAGAGGTGTGGACACACCTCGGACAAGCTTTTAAAGCATTTAAAGATTATTCATGATTGTTAACATCAACTCTTTTCAAACTGTTCGGTAACTTTACAATGATAGACCTGCCACAAAATGAATATGAGCCCTTAATCCATTTAGACTCTACTGAAGATTTAAAGTCCAAAATTATTTCTTCAGGTAAACTGGTTAACTGTCAACTGTATGTAAAGACATCACATAATGCCCGTTTTCACTATCAATCCCTTATTTTTAAGTGACCCCTATGGTAACCATAACAGGAATTTTGTTTTCATATGGGTCACTTAAAAATTAGGGATCGATGGTGAAAACAGGCATAAGACACACAACGTCAAGTAGCTTGATGTGCCGTCGTTTGTATGTAGATACCACAATTGTAGTTTTTATTTTCATTCATCATTTCAGCCACAGGACGTCCACTGCTGAACATAGGCCTCCCCCAATGACTTCCACATCGCACGGGTGGTAGCGGCCTGCATCCAGCGCCTTCCTGCTACCTTTATCAGGTCGTCGGTCCACCTTATGGGTGGACGTCCCACGCTGCGTTTTCCGGTACGCGGTCTCCATTCCAGAACCTTGCTGCCCCATCGACATCAGTTCTGCGTACTATGTGTCCTGCCTTCTGCACCTTCAGCTTGCTAATCTGTCGGGCTATATCAACGACTTTAGTTCGTTTACGGATCTCCTCATTTCTGATTCGATCTCGTAAAGAAACACCGAGCATAGCTCTCTCCATAGCACGCTGTGCAACTTTGAGCTTCTGAACTTTATTTTCATTATAAGACCACTTTTGATGCGCCCGCGTCACCCAAGCTAAACTTTCGACAACTAAAGTGTCATCATCAAGTGTCATTACGGAATTTATCGGTCGTCAGCCACATCAGTGTTGTCGTAAAAAGAAAAGTTATAATGTTATCGTTTAGTTTAGAGTATTGTGTTTATGTAAGTGGCAAGTAAGGTGGCAAGTCCCTTCTTATTAGTGGGTAAGTGTGACAGTAAGGCTTCATTAGGTAGTACATGTCCCACAATTCACTGTGATTTTTAATATTCGTCAAAATTATATCAAATTATTTAGTCAACAGTTATTTTTGACACGGAAGCATACTCGTATTTAAAGGCAAACAAAATGGATTACTCAAATGCGACAACTCTTCCCATGAGAAAAACAATAAATTCAATTAGTTTAGTATGAACATTATTATTTTTTAATTTGGATTAATAGTCATGTGAAAAATTCCAGGTAAATAATTAGTTGTATTTGAATAGTAGAATCATTCCGTTTCATTAGAGCACTTAGCATAGAATCTTGTTAGTACAATATTTTGAAGACTTTTAATTACCGCTGCCGTATTTTAAAAATCATTCATGTAATCTTTCATGTAGCATAAGTAAGATGTTTTCAGTTACATTAATTGTTATGTCACTGAGTTACACAATCGAATAAGCAAAATCATGCGTTTAATGTATTCGAAGACCATTACAATCGCTTTCAAATCTTAATCACCATCAAAAATGGTTGGAGGCGTTGTGGAGATTACAATTAATTTAATCTACAGATGTAAATATTACTACGTATTAGGAGAACTAACTACTTATTAGGGTTCTGAAACAATCTGGTAGCTAATTAACTTATTTATTAGCTATACTGATTTAAGCTGTAACATCCTAAAATCAAAAGCAGATATTTATCCAGTACTTAGGTCCTTTCCGTCCTTCTTTCCTTTCCATTTAAGACATTTGCACACGTCCCAAATATAGCTTGCTCTACCACCACTTTGGGTGAACGTATGGGCAGGTGCTGAGAAGAAGTGGCGGAAGAAATACAGTCAACATTTGTCAGCCTTTTTTTTTTCAATTAATCAAAACCCGTCCTTAGTTTTTGTTTAAAGGAATAAGAGACATCCACATTCTACATCCTCACATACTTTCTCGTCTCATTATCAAGTTCGTTTCAGCCAAATGACGTCCACTGCTGGAAAAAAACCTCCCCCAAGGTTTTCCACAATGAACGGTCCTGCGCTGCCCGCATCCAGGCTCTTCCCGCGACCTTTACCAGATCGTCGGTCCACCTAGTAGGAAGCCTGCCCACGCTACGTCTTCGAGCCCGTGGTCGCCACTCAAGAACTTTCCTGCCCCAACGGCCATCGTCTCTACGAGCTATGTGCCCCGCCCACTGCCACTTGATTTAGCAATTCTGCGATCAAGTACATAGTAGACAAGTATAGATGATGACTCTATCCCTACGATTGACTAACGATATCTACGATATGCATAGTCAATTATGTCAACTTCGTACTATAGGTCTAGCGCTTAACTCAGTCAGGCCTGAGGTATGGGAGCGGTGACGTTAACATATTGGGCCTTATTACAAAAAAGTTATACCCGGGACGAACATTGATTTAAAATGACATTTCCATACTAAATGTCAATTAAAACCAGGGTCTAACTTTTTGTAATAAATCCCCTTATATCAGATAGCTAGCAGCGAGATTTCATAATATAAAATATGGTCTGTCATGAAAGAGCATACAGTCTGAAGCATACCTTGTGACGTGTGCTTACCATGAGTTTACGTTAGATACTCGTATGCTCGCTAGCGACTGTAGTAAAAGATGACATTAATAATGTATGACATAATTTATTGTCCTCTAGCGCTCCTAGCGGCTACTTACTTTCAAGAAATAAAATCTTCATAGATTTTTTTGTCGTACTCGCTAGCGAGTGCTTGCTAGGAGTGCAGTGTGTGTGCACCTAACGTAAACTTATGGTAAGCACATTGAAGTCTCGCTGGCGTCTGACACAAACGTCTCAAAAATCCTCTCGTGCCTCTCCCATACCTCAGGCACTGACGCCCGTATCCACAAACATTACTATGAGGTCTCACAGTGCGCGTGACGCACAGGGTGACACACTAACCAATCATCACCATCATCATCTCAGTCGACGTCCACTGCTGAACATATGCCTCCCCCAATGCTTTCCATGCTTCCCGGTTGGTAGCGGCCTGCGTCCAGCGCCTTTTTGCTACCTTTATGATGTCGTCGGTCCACTTTGTGGATGGACGTCCCACGCTGCGTTTTCCGGTACGCGGCCTCCACTCCAGAACCTTGCTGCCCCATCGGCCGTCAGTTCTGCGTACTATGTGCCCTGCCCACCCAGTCACAGAGCTTTATTCAACGCTGTGCGTTCGATTTGCTGCTTCACTTAAGCAAGCTTCTTTTGTGAATACGGGCATCTGAGTTAAGCGGTAGACCTATTATTCCGATATCACCATAGATCATCAGCTCACATTCTTGTAACTAGGGTAATGAACCTACGACCGTGTGCCTCACATTGCGGATCATTTGACGCAAAAACCAATATGGAATGGAGATCGATGCGCATTACAAATTGAAGACTACAAACAATACAATGATCTGGCAGTAATTACTTGATGATAGAAAAGTAGTAAGTACTTAATGATTGCTATTGTTGTGACGGGAATTTAAGGGTTGGATATGATAGTGGAAAGCGCCAGGAAATGTTTAAGTAGAATGTAGAAGTTAATTGTAACTTATCAATGAAAGTACCTTCTTCAATTACACGTAAGAGACTTTGGGAATCTTTTAAAGAAACAAAGCAGCTTTGACATTGAATTTTATTGTCTTATATTTTAGTTCAAGTTCAAGTTCAAAAGTTTCATTGCCAATTACTAATTAAGTTAGTTGAAAAATGGGCTTGTGGGTCACTTTTGTCAGGCATTTTAAGTAGCTACAAAACAAGCCAAGGCAAGGATAACTCAGGAACAGAATCTTTAGAACAATTATTTAGGTACTCCAAAGATATCCCGGCTTAATTTCAAGACTTTTTTAGACTTTATTTATTTAAGAATTGCTTTGCGAGTAGTACAGAAGTTCCTTTAATACATTGAATGTCTTCAATTAAAGTTACTAGGTAGCACAAAATATTGTAGTATTTTCAGAAAGAAGCTGACCTGACCTAGTTTCATACTTTTACTCATTCATAAATATGAGTATTTACTTATCCCTCCAAACAATGGCTTCCTACTCAGTTAATATTAATTTCATTAAATTATCCTTCTTTACGACAAATATTTGTATATTTTCCCTTCAGAACTATTCGATTCTTATCACCAAATTGCTTAGTCAAAAGGCTGTTCATTCTAAATGTCTTTAACAATGTAGTGAAAGTTTTATGTATAGAATCTAACTGTCACTTCCCATGACTAAAACGATGATGGTATAGCAAATTTAATGAACCAAACTGCCTACAGAAGTGATTGCGTGCTCAGATGTGTGATGGTCATTTATACGATTATGTTATACGGGGTGTAAGAAAAGTTAGGTTAACTTTAACAGTGGACACTAACGACTAAATGCTTAATAAAACTTATAGATACTACTATGGTTTATTATACGACTAGCTTTCCGCCCGCGGCTTCGCCCGCGTGGAAGTTTGTCTGTCACAGAAAAATCGCGCGCGTCCCTGTTTCAAAAACCGGTATAAAAACTACCTATGTCCTTTCCAGGGACTCAAACTATCTCTATGCCAAATTTCATCAAAATGGCTTCCGTGGTTTAGGCGTGAAAGCAAGACAGACAGACAGAGTTACTAAACTTTAGTATAATTGATAGATAGTATAGATTAGTATAGATATGTAGATAGTAGTATCTATTGAAGTTATGGTTAGTTTGAACTCCTCATATGTTCTTCTGATTAATTTCCTTGCAGGTCCAATGACAGTTTAACTTTCCCCCGGGACAAACTTGACCTTCATTAGTTGGGTTTTTTATTGGCGGTTAAGCTGTAGATCCTGGCTACACAGAAGTTGCAGCGGTGGGAATGAGAGGTGGGAATAGTCCCGTTATGAAGCGATATTTTTTAGATAGCTTAGGGAATGGACAGTTTGTTACTATCATTAATTTATTTAATTTTTTTATTTCAGATTTCTGTACTGACTACTGAAGCGGTTAGGTACCAATTTTGCAAATATTTTGTTTATTAATAAGCTTCTAAATCTAAAAGTAAAAAATATATTTATGATGATATCATTATACACTTCATCGTTCATAAAACGCGTTAATTGGATATCACAATTAACATGAATTGCTATGTACAGACGCAGGCTAAAATGTCGCGAGATTTGATGGATTTTTATTTTATTAAAAAAAAAAATCTAAAAGTATTTTTTTAACAAAGATGATTATCACATCGTTGTCATCTAGTTATTTTTTTTCCACTTCAAGACGAAGCACTCCATTTAGCCAGATGCAAATAGAGGATTTGGCTTGCACTTGGCCTACTTATTTGATCTACGCTGGCCTCAGATCTATGATCTGAGACGCTGGCCAACCAATAAAATATTATAAATCACAATAATTAACAAAGATATCTCTAGCTAAATTCTCAAAGTTGATTTACTCTCTTTTATACTTATCTAAAAAATGAATACGCTCAAGCTAAAAATCTCAAAGCGGAGGTAAATTCTAGGTCAAAAAATCGTTATGCTCACTAATAATGTCACAACCCTTTGATTGTTATTAGTACGAATTTGGCACAAAAAATCAGCTTATTTTTTTTTATGCATAACCATAACAAAACAGGTATTTAACCGCAATCGCACCTGGTGTTAAGTGAGCTGCAGTCTAGGATGGTATAATTATCTGTTCTGAGTTATCGAAACCCAGTCTATGAATTTTATCTGACATTCCTTAAAATTGGAACTCGGCTGTTATTTGGTACTATACTTAATACACAATAAGAAATAAACTATGTCTGTTATGAGAACTGCTTTCATAATTTCGATGCAAAAATACAATACAAGCTTATAACTTGATGGTATGGCTAGTCTACTAAAAGGTATCGAGAATGTATACCTAATTGCTATACAATATTGTTGTACTTACTACTAGGCAGCAAATGGGCATTTTTTTACATTATCAAAGCACACGCAAAACCTCATAGTAAAAGTAACAAAAAATATATTTTTAAAACAAAAATACAACCTCTCAATCCACCCTCTCCAGCGGGTGTACAGTAATGAATATCTACGTTTACTACATAAACGCGGTTAACTTCCACTTTGTTTCAAACGAAGCGCGACTGTGTTACCAGACGGTCGACTTTGTGATGTCTTGAGCATACATATGCCCGTATTCACAAACATTACTATGAGGTCTCACAGTGCGCGTGGATGCACATGGTGACACATGAACCAAACACACAGCTCTATTCAACGCTGAGCTTTCCATTTGCTGCTTCACTTAAGCAAGCATCGTTGTGAATACGGGCGTATGAATCACCACTGAAAACTACATTTGGTAATTAATTTTAACTAATCTTGTGGTGGCACAAACTGATTTTTCATAATCGTTTAGTCGCAATCCTTTCTCATTATTAAAAGTTCAGCCTTATCGCCATCGCTGCATCGGCTTATCGCGTGTGATCGCGTTGGTTTAGCTGAACCCTAAGTGACAGCGCACACTGGGCGATAAATCGACTAGACACCGCGCCTTGTCAATTTCAAATTATGGTAGCTGGGCCATTCTTATTCTTACGCATTTTTGTGTGAGATGTAAGAATAGCATATGTTTTTAAAGAAAATCAGTGCACTATATATTAATTTACTTAGTAAAATACCTCTATTAACTAGGCCCAATATCATTTTTATCATAAAACTATTAGAAGAATATTAAAAAAAAGTTACAAGTCCAAAATGTCACGGACCGTGTAGTGTGAGATTCCCGGATTTGGACATACAATATTTTTTTCTAAAGAGATGTTATGTTATTTTGATAAATATTACAGTAATTATGCAAGATTAATACATGTTATATAAGACTGTTAAAAATTTATATCAATAATAATTACCATTTTTGATTTTGAACACCAAACATTGTGTGAGCAGTTTTTGTGTCACAACCACGTGCGCCACTTTAAATATGCGTAACTCGGTAAAAAACTATCTTTGATATTGACATCCCTTGCTAAGTTTTTTTAGAACAGTAACATTGTCATCTTATTAGATTTGCAAATGGCTGAACGTAGTGAGTGAGCAGCAAAAAAATATTTCCTATTTATTTGAAAAAAGGGACAACCATAACACGTCCATCCCGTGTACGGTTTTTAAAGGTAGGTATCAATGTCACGCTATTGTATAAAACATAATTATGTACCTCATGCAGTATAGTTTCAGATAATTGCAAAAGATCTGCTAATTCACAGATAGTTTTTTGGATATATCGGACACGTTCCAAATTGTCACGGCCATGGTATTAAAAATGTGTCACTACCGCAAACTATTTAAGTACATGGTCGTGACATTACAACGCGTGGTTGTGACATTCTATTTTTATTATTTTAATAGTTTTTGTTGTTCTGCTAAATTATTTTGTGTATTGTGCAATTTTTAGGAGTAGCCTTTTAGTAAGTGTACTTATTTTTCGCTAGTATGATTTTCTAGATGCCACGAAGGAAAAATTATTGCACTTTCTCATTTCTGCAGTAATATCAAATTTTACTGAGACAGCTCCCGGTAAAGGCCCTGCAGAGGTGGTCGGAGTTGTTTTAAAAGGAATTGCTATTAACCATATTTTTAGTGGTAGGGTGACTATGAAACATGTTTAAGTTGTCAAAACCAACTGTTATGTGAATCCTACAGAAATCTCATTTGATACTCAATTAGGTACCTACTGTGTTTAAGATTTACTAATTTGTTAAGCATATTATCATATCGAAACCATGTAGGTAGCATATCGGAAGCATGATCAGATAGTGCCAATAATAAAAAGTCTATTTTTTTATTATCTAGTAGATATATTAACTACCTGACGGTATTTTTGATCTCAATTTTAATTAAATTTTTGGATGTTCAGAAAAAAGTACATAATTACCAAATAACACCTTTGTTGATGAAACGAATTTAGTGTATTTTGTTGTTAATCAATTTAAACTATTATGATATAAATTTAACAACATAAATATTATTATTTACAGTAAAAATGTAAAACTGTCACATCCGTGTCATGCAGTGTCACAGCCGTGTTTACGTAGGCTATTTTGTTTCCTTTCCGAGGGCTTTAAGGTTGTCCATATACATCAAAAGTATGCTTTTGGTTTATACTTTCGATACACATCGCAAAAAGTTAAAAAAAAAATTCTTTAATTTTAAAAAAAAATTTGGCACAAATTTAAGAATGGCCCAGCTGTCGTCGCGACATTAGTCGAATTTTTCGAATTAGTCGAATGAAATTGAAAAGTCGCAACGTCTAGTCACCGTTGTGAATATTAACACCCGTATGTAACACAAATGGTGCTTGCTTATGTGAAGCAGCAAGTCGCACGCACAGCGTTGAATAGAGCTCTGTGATTGGTTCGTGTGTGACCCTGTGTGTCCACGCGCACTGTAAGACCTCATAACATGGGTTGGAAGCGTAATTAAAAACCATCTATCTCTCAATATTCATGCGCAAGCGCCATTATTTATGTTGTTGTCATCAACTTGTAAATTCAGACTTAATTTTCTTAATTAATGGGTGTTAATTAAAACCCATTCAATATAAGTATTGGTCATCAGAATAGACGTGTTGACACCACCAATCAATTGACGTACTTTTTGAAACTGTCAAAACGAGATTCTCCCATAGATTTTGTATGGAAACAAAATCTTTCACTAAGATTTTGTCTAGTAACTTTTATATGAGTCCTATAGTTTTCTGGTTATTAAATAACCATTTTAAGAGCTTGGTTTCTGACCTCTTCATACGAGTATTTAATATGTCCACAATTTTTGAATGAGCTGTGCTTGTAGCCATAGCTTTACGAGCTTCACCAGGCAGTAAGTAAACACAAAGGGCTTTCAACCTCAAAATTAAAACCACAAGATATGCCGTTTTAGGTCTTTTTAATAAAAATACTATAAAGTTTCATCTAAGAATCGATCAAGGACCTCCAAGAGAATTTTCCCATAACCACTAAAACAACAGAGGTTTCTTTGGTGTGAACTAAAATAATGCCCAACACTTTCCTCTAATAATTGCATCACCATCTCCCAAAGGTCATGCTGCAATCAGCTAATGTAACACATTCACTTTTTAATACTTAACGCGATGAGTATAGTTCCGTTTGATAGGTTAATCATTAGTTTGGAGGTTCTCATGGATAAAATAGCTTTAGATTAAAGGTGAGCTTACAGTAGAGCTTATTAAAACGTACAACAACATCAATCAAAATTAACTTCATAATCTGGCATTTTTGGTATCTAAATTGAGATTTTTAAAGTGCTCATCTTATAAATACTTATGTACGAACTAAATATGATGAAAAGTTCAATTCAGAGGTTTAGTCAACACTGCTTGAAGGAACACGACCCTTTCCAATTTACCAGATTTAAATAGAGGTTTTGTCCTCCACAAGTTTACAAGAAAAGCTGCAATGGCACACTGAAAACCAGCGCCGTGGCCTTCGTCACCGTGGCCCACGGCATTTATGCTGAGTGAGTGGGGTCCCGTTGGGCATCTTGTTTGTGAATGGGTGACACTGCTGTTTTACTCTTGTTTTTATTTTATCTTCTTCCATTATTATGTGCCACTGTCATGTCTTTGTAATTACCTGTATTTGTGTGATGTCCATTGTAATAAATGTATCTTTCTTTCTTTCTTCTTTCAATGCAGGAGAAATGGCGACGGATTGTAAAGCTTGCCACCTAACCAGGTGTGACGACCACGATCACTCTGTCAAGACTGAGTGACAACGAAGATGAAGAAGACCTATATTTACACCTCAACCCGATGGGTTGGGGAAGCCAGATTATAGGATAACTAGCTTTCCGCCCGCGGCTTCGCCCGCGTGAAATTTTGTCTGTCACAGAAAAACTTTATCGCGCGCGTCCCTGTTTCAAAAACCGGGATAAAAATTAACCTATGTCCTTTCCCGGGATTCAAACTATCTCTATGCCAAATTTCATCAAAATTGGTTCAGTGGTTTAGGCGTGAAAGCTAAATGGACAGACAGACAGACAGAGTTACTTTCGCATTTATAATATTAGTATACAGTGTGAGTCACGTTAAAGTGTACATATGAAAATAGATGAAACTAGACATATTTTTATCGACAAAAAAGAGGTCAAATTTTTTTTGAGATTTTTTTTTAATTTTTTATAGAATTTTTTTTCTTCCAATTACTTATTGTAAAGGAAACGTAATAACTTTTAAACTAAGCGGTATATCCTGATAAAATAAAAACAGTAATAATGCTAAATAACAGGCGATACTAAAAAAATACATAAAATACACAAAAAATGCCAATAAATAATAAAAAATATACTTTAAAAAAAAAATCTGCTTTTAAATTCGTGTTTTTTTTGGTTATTTGATAAATTTCTCCAAAAAATGCCCCTATAACAGGTGGTTTTTATTACTTTGTATTATTCTCTATCATATTATCTTTGTAAAACCAAAAATCGCATGTCTCTATCCCTATCACAACATTTGCTATGATCGTTTGAACAAAGGCCTGCCACAACATTATTCTCCGCTACAGGTAGAGACAATTTTAATTTTCACTAAAATGCTTATTTTTCTTCGAAATCTTTTGTTTTTACTTGAAATCTAACTTGTCTTTATCAAAATTAAAAATCTAGAGCCATTTTCAGTTTTGTTGTTAACAAAGCGTTGAATGGCGCGCCCGGAGAGGCTTAGTTCAAACGATCATTGCAAACGTTGTGATAGGGATAGAGACATGCGATTTTTGGTTTTACGAAAGTAATACGATAGCGAATAATACAAAGTAATAAAAACCACCGGTTATAGGGGCATTTTTTGGAGAAATTTAAAAAATAACCAAAAAAACACGAATTTAAAAGCAGATTTTTTTCAAAAAGTATCATTTTTTATTATTTGTTGGCCATTTTTGTGTATTTTATGTATTTTTTTAGTATTGCCTGTTATTTAGCATTATTGCTGTTTTTATTTTATCAGGATATACCGCTTAGTTTAAAAGTTATTACATTTTCTTTACAATAAGTAATTGGAAGAAATAAATTCTATAAAAAATTAAAAAAAAAACTCAAAAATTTTTTGACCTCTTTTTTGTCGATAAAAATAGGTCTAGTTTCATCTATTTTCATATGTACACTTTAACGTGACTCACACTGTATATATTTCTTTGGACAGTTCAACATCCATGGATTTCACAAAACATTCAGTCGTTTATTTTGTACATCTTTTTTCAACGTTACCTGTGGGTCTAGACAAAGTGCACATTTTAATCGCAAACCAGTCGAAAAGTGGTCGAAGAGCCTTTTTTTGTATGGAGTTTTGACGGATTCGATTTTCGATTCGATCAAAAAGTGCACTTTGTCTAGACCCACTGTACGGTACAAAGCGACAAATTAACATTTACATAATGTTACATTATACCTACACTATTACCATAATTCAAGTAACAGTTTAACGAGACAGTTGGACATAAAACACCTATTCTGCGAAAGTCAATAATTCGGTTCCGTCATTTTAAATCATAGACACATGCTATAGACAAATAACCTGTAATAAGCCATACTATTGTTCATTAGGCGTGAAATTAGCGCATTATCGGCAAATAATTACAAAATACACCCTATGTTGAGGACATAGGGTTGAAATTGTGAATATCAAGTTTTTTAGACTAACAAAAATAATGATACTGGATGATTAGGAACATCAATTATTATGACACTTCCTGGGTTTGTGATGAATGAGATGGTTACGTTTGATTGATCCAAGCTACGTCACTATGAATAGTGACGTATACCTTAATTCTTTAGAAATTTCCTTAAATGTAAACAAACACTTCTGCACACAATTACACCATAATCACTTACGTGTTCATAATATCATACACATTATTTCACAAGCTCATGAAACCAACTTTATTCTCACGATTATACAAGTTTGGAATCAATCTTTAAACAAATTATTTTAGCAAAATTATGTGAAAGATGAAAATTTGTGAGACTTGTCAAATTGACTTGAAGTTTAAAATTATGTGTTATCTCCATGTTGTCTCTGACACATCAGTGTTGTAACCTGTAAGTCATAGATAATAATCGGTAAAGGACAATGACCAAAAATGTATGGAGTGTGGTCCAAATGTCCACCACTAACGAGATCGATGTAGTAAAATAGTCTACTAAATACTGATTTATTATAACCAAACCGCAATAAAAAATATGCTGTCAGTAAAAAGTTATGACTGAATGAAAAGTCATGTTTTTTACCTTTTCACCTGAAAAATGTTCTAGATATCATTCTATCCATCGCACATTTTGGATTAATCTATGCATGTTGTCATGTCGCTTAGTGTGCCGTGTTAGATTTTCGCTAAAAGAAAAAAAAAATAAACTCAGAAGAAAGACAACAATATTGGAATTATGGTCGGGTGGTCGCTGCTCCGCCCTTTTTGGTTGCAGGGTGATGTTATATAACCTAAAACCATCCTTGATAAATGGGCTATCCATAACAAAAAGAATTTTTCAAATCGGACCAGTAGTTTCTGAGATTAGCGCGTCAACTACTACAATTTTTCATACGGTCATAACTTTTTACTGACAGCTTATTTTTTTTTCGTTCCATACTGAAAGTTAATCTGTATTTAATGGACTATAAGCCAATATAGGTCTCATTAGTGGTGGACATTTGGACCACTTTTGGTCATTGTCCTTTAATCGATTTTATTTCAATTATTCAATCATTTTTATTACTGATTGCATTTAAATAGGGTCTTAATCAACAATGTATTTTTTCTTCATTGAATGTACTACTAATTGTTTAATGCATTGCTTTATAAAGCATTATAAATTATTTCTATAGGTACGTAAGTACTACAATAATTTCAATCCGCGATTAACGAGAGGTTTTGTCGTCTCACTAGGGCACAGATTAAAAATGTTTTAATGTCAGTTGGCCATATTTGTTTACATTTAGGGAAATTTCTAAAGAATCCGACTTTAGCTCATGGTCGACGTTCATGGTCTAGTTATAGTCCAGTGTTTAGAGACTGGTTTCCTTTGGACCCTTGGATTAGCTCTCAGATAAGCCTAGACCCAAACCACCGACTTTTTAGCCTAGACGTAGACTACAGAATTTTAGTCGGCTGGTAGTTGGACCCGATTCTAATTTGTATGAAGAATCGGCCGATACCAAATCGGTGTACCTACCTAATGTACACAGTTTCATACAATCTCCATACTGATAACAGCCCGACCCAACTATCGGCCATCTAAAAGTCGGTGGTCTGTGCTTAGGCAAAGACAGCGTGCACATTTTGGGCACATAGTACGCAAAACTGACGGCCGATATGGGGTAGCAAGGTTCTGGAATGGAGGCCACGTACTGGAAAGCGCAGCGTAGGACGTCCACCACAAAGGCGCTGGACGCAGGCCGCTACCAACCGCGCGATATGGAAATCATTGAGGAGGCCTATGTTCAGCAGTGGACGTCATGTGGCTGGAATGATAATGATGATAACTTTTGACAACTAATGTCCACATAACTAATTCTAAGTGTAGTTCTAGCAATGTAGCATAGGATCACTCCCACTCTTCTTCTGTTTTAAAAGACCGTCGTAGCGTAGCCAGCCAGCGCGGCAGCGTAGGGTAAGACAAATCTTAATTTGAATTTGGTAAATTAAAGACGGTTTTGCGTTCTTATTTTGACTTTAACAAATATCCGCACCGGTTATTGTTAAAAAGTTACGGTCCAAGTAATTTGGTGCAACTCAGCCTAAGTGATTTGAATGAAACCGATCACAACTTTAGTAGCATTTTAAACTTTACGGAACATTCTATAAACTACGAGTATAATTACATAATTAACTAACCAAAGAAGTGTTATGTATGAATTGTTGTATTGCATGATATGGTATGGTATCATGTTAAACTATGTAATTGGCATGCATGCAATTGGCAGTTTAATTATTTAACAAGAACAAGTATGTTTTCTTTATTTTAGTAAAGTGTTACTTAAATACACAGTTGAAGCCGTATAATTATTTCTGTTTATATGTCTAAATAGGCATTTTTATTTCAAAACACATGAAAGCAGAATAATAAAATGATGATGAAACAAAAAAATAAATGTCACAATTAAAGTGAAGCAATCTCCTCCAGACTACCTCCGACTTTAATCTTAGTATTTCTCTATTATGTGGACTAGGTCAATGATGACCTAGATAAGGTAGCAAGAAATCACTAAAAGCAGACGGCCTATGCCCAGCAGTTGGCAGCAGTAAGAGATTTGAGTTAGTTATGGGACACTACACGACCCATAGTTTTTCTTTACTTTTGACCAGTTTAAAATGTCCAATGATATTAATTTTGCGATCAAGCCTATATAAAAAGCTGATTTACTGGTCTACTTTGCAATTAGGCAGGCGAAATACAGCTCTTTTAAGTTTTATTAACTCTGCCAATGATGACATACGGATCTGAAACATGGTCTATGGGCCTCATAAAAAGGCTAAAGGTTACCCAAAGGGCGATGGATGGACCGATGCTTCAGGAATATCACGTTGTCCAGTCTAAGAAGATGCAACGTAAATAACTGTTATACTACATTTTGTTAGTTTACTCCAAAACTACGCTAAAATCCAACTACGTCGTTCATAAAAAGTGCAAGGGAAAGCCTTCTCTAAAATCGAAAAATTTATAGGTTTCCAATATGCAGCAAAAGTAAGTTAATTTGTTAGTTCTACGGATGTAGGGTGTAATATTAAACTCACTTGATCACAGCGTAATTGAGAGCAGATTACGCGTCCCGTATATGTTGCGGACAGTTTGTTGAATTCGCTAAAGTTGGAAATGGCTGATGTTAATTTTTTGCACAAAAGTAAGGTTTGTAGACCTTTATTACGTCACATGTTTTGCTTCTTGATTGACTTCACATTTTTTTTGCTCATATTATTAAGATTAAGAGTTTATTTGTATCTCAAAAACCACTGGTTCCATTTGAAAAAAATATGTTTGTATTCGTTCATTCGTTCGTTCGTTTCAGCCAAATGACGTCCACTGCTGGACAAAGGCCTCCCCAAAGGTTTTCCACAATGAACGGTCCTGCGCTGCCCGCATCCAGGCTCCTCCCGCGACCTTTACCATATCGTAGGTCCACCTAGAAGGAGGCCTGGCCACGCTACGTCTTCCAGCCCGTAGTCGCCACTCGAGAACTTTTTGGCCCCAACAGCCATCGTCTCTACGAGCTATGTCAATGTGCCCAGCCCACTGCCACTTGATGTTTGTATTAGATGGCCTTTTTATCGAGGTTATAATAATAACAGTAATATCATCACGCTAGAAAAGGAGCAAAGCATCAATTAATAATGTTGCGAAAACGGGAAAAATTATTCAAACAATTTTAACCATTTTCTGAACCTGACCCGAAAACCTACTGCATTACACAACAACAAAAAACAAAAATTAGTGTGATAAAAATATTTCAAACTTGTCCCAAATAATGTACTGTATATTTTAATACCGTCAGCATTAATCAGGGTTGATTTTCATTTGCTTTAAATGCTACACTTTTGCCTTATTACGAAAAAGAAATGAAATAATTAGACTACTTTGCATTTTTCAAGTAACATTTATAATAAAATAATAATAATAATAAAATAACTTTATTAACACACATTACAAAAAACAATACAACAGATTTTAAAAAGAAAAAGACGAATGCATGTTAATAGGGCGCCCGCTCAGTTTTAGTTGGGACACCTTATAGGATGTCCCGACACTGATTTTCAGCGGGAAGCCCTATTAGCTACTGCGCATCCCTACCGGCGAGCCTGGTGTAAAAGGAAAATAATGTTAATATAAATTTGATTCATTTGATTATACAACTTCTTGTTAAACGAGTTTAAACTTCAATAAAAACACCCGAATAAACAAATGTTTTAAAATATTTCAGGAAGTAAGGAAATATAACACAAAACAATGAATTGTGAAAAAAAATATTCTTCCGAATTACCTATTTCCTACCTACCTGGAGTGGAGGCCGCGTACCGGAAAACGCAGCATGGGACGTCCACCCACAAGGTGGACCGACGACCATCATGAAGGTAGCAGGAAAGCACTGGACGCAAGCCGCTACCAAACGGGTATCATGGAAAACATTGGGGGAGGCCTATGTTCAGCAGTGGACGTCCTATGGCTGAGATGATGATGATGATGACCTATTTCCTAAATGTTACTGATAATAAACAGTGATTTTAAAATGTGCTATTGCATTTGGCAAATGTTTGCCCGCTTACTAATTGATTTGCCTGCCTTGAAAATTAAACTTGAACGGGACTGAAATGAGGGATTTATGTTTATGAAATTCCCAATATACGAGTTAACCAAATAAACTCTTTTGTAACAAACTTTTGAATAATTAATTAATATAACATAGTCCGCAAAATTGCCAAGCTCAAAGCTCGTTAGAACTGATGGCCAAAAGGGCGAAAAAGTTCTCGAGTGGTACCGGAAAACGTAGACATCCCTCGGTGGACCAACGATCTGGTGAAGGTCATGAGAAGCACCTCTGGATGCAGGTAGCGAAAAAAAAGGATTGGATATTATGAGAATCCGTGGGGATGGCCTTTGTCCAGCATTGACGGCACTAAGTTGAAACGAACAATGCTAAAATTCTGGTCCTCGGGGCATCAGAAGTGATAGTATTATTTGAAGTGATCAATCATAATGTTAAAGTGATAAATCATTATAAATGGGTATCGATTTATAAATAGTTAAACTTAGGCTGAGTTGCACCAACTAACTTTGACCGTAGCTTTAACGATAACCGGTGTTTTTTGTTGGAGTTTGACAGATTTTTGACGTTTGTCAAAGTTAAAGTAAAATGGAGCAACCCAGCCTTAGACTACTTAACAAAAAAACGTATTAGTCGGAGCAATTCAAACCTGTTAACATTCTGAAAATACGTAATTTTCTGATTGACAAACGTTTGTCCACTTTTATTGTTATATTTTTTATTAGACTTTTAATTATTTAGCCGATCATCTACTTGAAGTCTTAATATTAATCATGATCAAAATAACAATAAATGTTTCAGTATAATAAGTGGCCTAATATTATTCAATTATAAAATGAAGTCAGGTAAATGTATTAAATTCTTTAATAAATTACCACAAACTGTTGTAGAACTACCCATTCATAAATTCAAAGCACATATTAAAAGTACCTTAATGAAAAAGGGCTACTATAAAGTCGATGATTATTTAAAAGATAAAAATGTTTGGGATACGTTACTGCCTAGCTCGCATAAATATTTATAACTTTGTACATTTTAAAGCATGTAAACCTTTGAAAAAGAGGCTGACAATAGTGACTGAGTTTCTTGCGCTGCTTCTTCTCAGCACTGGCCCATTTATTGTCCTGAAGCAGTGGTAGGGTTAATACTGGGACGTGTAAAAGTGCTTTTTTTAAGCCTATTTACAGAAATAAATGAGTTTTAATGAGTTTTTTAAGGTTATTTTAATTTAAAAATAATCGTTCATTATTTTTTAGTTAAAAATGTATAAGACTACATTTATTTTTCAATATCTGAGCTTGTCTGAAATTTCATAGACTTACAATTTCAATGATAAAAGTTCAGACCTTAATAATTTGGCTGGCATGTTTAAAATCGAAAGCTGTAGTTTATCCGAGCAAAAAAAACTGTTATTGATCCTACTAATATTATAAATGCGAAAGTTTGTGTAGATGTCTGGATGTTTGTTACTCTTTCACGCAAAAACTACAGAACGGTTTTTGATGAAATTTTACAGTATTATTGTTTATAATGCAGAATAACATATTATTATTTATTTTATTTATTTATTTATTTAAAGGCACAACCACAGAATACAATTCAATAAAATTACAACGATAACTTATATATAATTAATAGATAATTATAGGCTATATAGGCTATAATTTATGTCAATCTGTGACAAACTCCACCCTAAGGGGGTAAAACGGGATCCACGCGTACGAAGTGTTGTTAATTTTATCTGACTGCAACTTTTCTTACAGGCTAACTTAAAATTAACTATGAATGAAAAAATGCCAAGGAAAAAGTGTTTGTTGATACATGAATAATCTATTTAGACATTTCAGCAAAGTCCCTATGCGGCTTACTGACCTTGACACTGACCACTGAATCCGCACCGTCAGCAGAGAGCCACCACACACGCACACTGCCACGCATGCCTCAGTGCACTACCATACGATGCAACGATTGCACGCTCTAAAAGATTTATAGATAAATGCAGTTCCCGGTGAAAATAGATAAATGCCAGTGCTCATACATTTTCTACACATTTCAATAGACGCAACCGCACCGGCTGGACACGGCCCGGGACTGGACATCCGCGGTTTTAATTCAAAATGCAGTGCCGTGGAACTATAGTCCTTTTGTGCTTGAGTGTGGCAGCTGTCACCGCGGATTTAGGGGTCAGCCTCAAGCTCTTGGGCAGGGTGTACGACAGCTGCGAGGGGTCCCAGGAGATCGTCAAGTGTTTGAAGGTCAAAGCCGCAAAGTTCATCGACCGAGCCGCCCGCGCGGATAACCTCCCCATCGTGGAAGGAGTCTCTCTAGTGAAGAATGAGGGCGCGGAACGGGCGTTCCCTGCTTCGCTACCTGATGGGGACCTCAATGCCCTCCCGTCGGACCAAGTCGACAAATATCTCCATCTTGCTACTACGAAGCTTCTGCAGACGCACCGAGTGGTGATATCTCCGACGAGCATTGGAGGCGATGTGGGCAGATCCATGAACGAGGCGCGGAGCAAGCTGAAGAAGATGATTGGACCGATCATCGCTGGTGTTGCTATCAAGGGTGGTTTCCTCGCTATCGCGTTCCAGGCTATCGCTTTGATCGCCGGTAAAGCTTTGCTGATTGGTAAGATTGCTCTGCTCCTGTCTGCGATCATCGGTTTGAAGAAGTTAGTGTCCGGTGGTGAAGCCCATGAGAAGACTACGTATGAAATCGTGAAGCACCCGCAAGTGTCTCAGAGTCACACGTATTCCTCTTCCCACTACGGCAGCGACTTCGACGCTACAGGACCTGGAGGACACTACAGGAGGAGTGTGGAAGACGAGGCGGCTGCCCAGGATAGGGCATACAGAGCCTATTCAATGAAGCAGTAGACGATACTTTAGGAAGGTTGGCTTACGACTCCAAATACAAAATTTACAACGACGACGGCATTTCAAGCATACCCAAAGCTTATTTTTGAATAGAGACAAACATAATCACTAACTTATTTATTTATGAAACACATAATTAAACGATACTAATAACTATAATACTACATTAATGTATTTACTCAGTAGTTACTGTAACGATCATTTAATCAATATTTAGTGGATTATTTTACGATGGCATTATTTATGAAACTGTAATCAAAATGTAAATAAGTAAGAGAAAAATTGACATTATATTTATGCATATTCGCGCGTATTTAAGTATTAGATAGTAACTAAATATGTAGTAATAATTGCACCAAATATAATGTTGATGTATTGAGTATTTTATACAGAAAGTATTTATATACTTAAGGTTATTTATTGTCTAAATATAAGTTAGGTTATTCGACGGGTCCCGTGCATTTTCGTCGCAACGTTCAATTGTCCAATTTTGTAAAAATAGCATAAGTTTACAAATAAGGTTTTGTATCTTATCGTAGTTCATTTAAGGGTGCTTTTAGTATAAGTAGCAGAATTATTTATAAACTACATTTCCGTTTTCTGTTAATTGTCGATAATAGACAAGGTGGTTACGCGAGTACCTTTAATATGAATATTTGTAATAATGTGTAACTGAATTTAACTATAATAATAGTTTTGTAATGATTGTAGCTTGGATTATGATTAAATTACGTATGATGATGAAAGATATCCTAAGAGAGAGAGAGAGATAAAAAGAGAATTGATTGAAACCGTTTGGCTTGTTTTATTTTGGGGTTTGGAAATTTAGTGACATTCGAAATAAAAAAGGTTTGAATGCTTATCAGTATTTCATTTAATCCCGTTCATAATAATATAACAGTTATGATCTTTACTACTAAATATATTTTTGTAAGACAAATAACTAATTGGCAATCGACTAACTAGAAAAAACATCAGATTCTTCGCAATTAAATCATGATTGGATCCAATTTATATCTTCAGAATCAGATACATTGCCTCGTTAAAAGTTGTTCTTATGTGTAACAATAAATGTATAAATAACGATGTTGATCGTTAGATAGACTGTACATGAGTCGCATTTCCGACGAGTAAAATATAGGTGTAGTTGTTCTATCAGTATTATATCTATAACTCTATATTAGGACTATAATCTGACTATAGTTAAATGTAGAGCCGACAGCAAATCAATTACTTTACATTTTGTTGCCAAACTGCACCTTATTACAAATGCTTCAGATGCCACAGGATTAACTTCGATGTGCTGTAGTCCAAAGGTATTATAGCGCTACATTAAATTGACCTATTATAAAGATCCTTAACACTGATACAAGAAAAACCATGTCTCCGACATTTATCAGATTTCATTACTCATACATTTACTCGGACGTTCCATCCGACTAACGTATGAAAGAAATTAATATATGGAAAATGTAATCGTGACGAATTCTGTGACGGATAAGCGACGGCGCTTAAAAGAACGTGACAAAAACTCGAAGAATGCTTCCATCGGAAATATCCATCGAGAAAATATCGATCTGCAATTAGAATCACGAACATGTGAATGAGGAAGCTGAAAGAAATAGTCCGAGACGGTGACACAGAACAAATGCAACAGACAGCCCATTTAGAGGCGGATCTTTCGTTTATATGTGACGTACAGCTAACGCTGTAATAATCAGCTGTCTGAAATTGCTGGCTGTAAATGCTTCGTTTAGTGACGAAGATAAAAAGTTATAAGCTAATCTTCGGATCATAATTGTAGATGCTATCTTTGGGAATATCAGGTCTGTAGCAGTGTTTAAGTTGAGTCTGGTTACAAGAATGTTGTTCTTCATTACTTCCTAATGCTTTGATCTATCCCAAGACATTTAAGTTAATATAGATTCAGATAGCTAAATAAACTGCAATAGTTAACCATGAGTCTTCAGTTTAATCCATAATAATTGAGTTTTTTTTTCTGATCTTCCAAACCAATATGCCGTATTTATCCTTCATTCTTGCTAATTTTTTCATGCTAGCCACAAATCTGTGAATACAATTTTTCTTCCATTTTCAATTTGTATTGTTTTGGGTTAAAACATTTTTTTTGTTCACAGTGATGTTGTTTGTTTATTTGAGCTGTGACGTGGTGGCTGGCAGTGACCTAGATATAGGTCAATGAACATTATAACAGGTGCAGTAACTTGGTCAGTATGCATTTAATGTTAATGCATTACACTCTTTGGATCTCTGGAACACAATTTAACTAGTAATGATCATAATATTGTAATTTCTTCAGCAACTACAAACATGTTTTAAAAGTAATACATACTAATACGTATGCATTTTTCTTAATAATGGGGAGGTAATAATTTAATCATACGGTTATGTTTGTTTTATTTTTAGATGATCACATCAAATATCGTATTTGCGTCAGTAGACTTATGGTCCTATGTCCCCTAGATGGGGCAGAGGGCGTCCACAACAGTCCTCCATCTCGTTCGGTCTTGAGCTTCTCGCTTGATCTCGCTCCAGGTCTTGCCGATCTTCTTCGCCTCGCCATTTGCGTCAGTAGGGTCACCATAAATTAATGTATAAATCAGAAGGTTTATGTAAATAGTTTGTAGCCCCCGGGAATCGAGACGCTACCTTGTTCGACCGCTTAAGATTTGATGGGAATCAAAGTCTGTTACATGACCACCACCAAGGCTTACAATATTTAAGGGTAAAGGCACTGTTGTTTCAATTTCATCATTTTACGAAGAGGATAGAAGAGAGCATTTCCTCAACAACTGTTCCACTGTCCGCGTCCAGGTTCTTCCAAGTACCCTGACCAGGTCATCGGTCTACTTGGTCTCATTTTCCTTCATTTGATGTATCATGGTTACCTATTTCCACCGTGAGTTAAAATAATTGATGTTGTGATTGATGGATTTATATCGCTGAATAAAATACCTTTTGGGAATACGGGCTTAATTAATTAATCTTTTTAATGGTGCACATAATATTTTTAAAATTATCTTATTAATTCCAGAGATCAAAGAAGCGAATATTTTAATAAAGATTTAGTGCTCTCTTTAGTTCTAAAAACCTTATAATTTGCTGACCAATCGACGATGTTAGTAAAAACTAATCACCCACTTTTCAAAAATATATAAGATTTTATCTCGCGTGTACATATTCTTTACAAAAACCCTCTTAATTGACTATAGGAGAACCGTTGGCACCAATTAGCACAGATCAAAAACAGTTGGAGCAAGACATAACCGCTATAATAAACTAGTTTTGTTCCTGCGACTTCGGCTGCTTTATACAAATTCTGTATGAGGGGATACAGATAATTATTATTTTGCTCATTATGCATGAGTATTATTGACAACTAAATCGAATGATCCAAAAAAAAAAGAGGAGATCTTTTTCAAGGGAAAAGTAGAGCCCATAACGTAAATCGTTTCAGAGTCGGTTAATTAAAGACAAAAAACACTACACAATGACAGTCTATTTAAATTATCGAATAAGATTACACACAAAATTACAAATTGAAATGCTACGAGCAAGAGCATAGAAAAGTAATCCTTGTCTTGTTTAAGCTTAAAGGCTTTTGAAATGGAGCTACAATCAGAGTCACTCATCATTATTAAGTAATTTGGTCTCCAGGAACACGACCATAATTTTGGAGTTGGAGAATTTTGAGAGAAGTGTTAGGGTGACCTGACGTTCGCATATTGCTCCCTTAGTCTCATAAGACATCCACGAGAAGTAGGTACTGATCATATTTTCTGCTAGAACGGCTAAACTGAAAAATACTGGTAAGAATTTAAAATACTCGTACATAGAAATGAAAGAAAACCTCTTAGACACGCAAAATCGGCTTGAGGCACGAGGAGCACGCGATGCTGAACAAATACCCGGCATGGTATTTGTTGAAAAAACCGATGAAAGTATACGAGCGCGTGCGCACATCGCTGTAGCGGTGGAAGCTTAAATTAGTTTAGAGTTAAATTTACGATCCAATGTTTGTTGGGAGTTCGGGATTGGCGTTGGCTTTATTACAAATTATACGATCGAATCGCTTTTAGAAAATTGAAATAGTAAATCATACGAGCAGTTAGTTGATCATTTAGTAAATAATTGTTGCATAGTATTTAGATGCACTTCAGACTTAACGACAAGCGGCGTTCTATGAAACTTGGAAAATGGGATAAGAAAGTATTGTATTTCTTTTTTAATGGGCGGTGTGATAAAGAGGGAAAACGTAGAAGTTTGGTTCTTCATCAAATTCATTAATTTAAGAATGTAATTGTATGATTTAATGGATCAATTTTAATAATAGATTGTTGTTTGTCGGCAAATACGGATACATAAGTAAGACAAATAAGTAAGAGCCAATTCCAGGAACTTACTTTGATTGAAAAGGATTTATTTATTCAACTACATTACAAAATCATTTTATGTTCATAAAATAAATATACAAACACATAATACAATATTATGAATTAATAACATTTATAGGAATGTGTTATAAACACAAAACGATTTCGATGCCTAACTATTCTCTATATTGGATACGTAAATCTTCACGTTTAATAAAAAAATAAACAAATTAGTCAAAGATGAAGACTAAGGCTTTCTCTAATATCCATTGGAGTGCATCTTTTCTGCCTAAATATAATTAATCAATAGAAAAAATTAATACGAAATTGGTCATTGATAAAGAAACATACTTTCTTCAGCACCCAAGACGGACGCGCTTCCGATGCAGTACCGCGCCGTTTCGAAATAATCAGAGCATGTAATCGCACGACAATGCAGGATGCAACGCAAGTGGCACATGTGAAAATGGTATCGATACAGACATTGTTGGTGACGATATGAGTGACGATAATTGGAATCTGCTACTTGCATTCACCGAAAAGGTTTAGGTAGCAGGAAGGCGCTAGATGCAGGCTGCTACCAACCGGGCGATGTGGAAATCATTGAGGGAAGCCTATGTTCAGCAGTGGACGTCATATGGCTGAAATGATGATGATGAAACCGTCTCTCTAACCGTCGATTCTTTAAAATGTTACCGTAAGAATATTAATGAATTTAAAGTAGTGGACTAGAGAAAATCTTGCATGATTTTAATAATGATTCTGAGGATGGACTATTTGAAAAAAAAAAAACACGGAAACAAAACTAAAATGTTTAATTTATGGCTGTTTACAATGTTAATACAATAATTTATACACACAAACCGATCACAATTTAAATCACAAAAAAATACTACTTCCTTCTAAAACCTATTATTTAAGCTACATTTTAGCCTGCGTTTATAGGTGTCCAAGCGAAATTCCGAGCATTCCTGATTTTGCCTTCGTCAATGGGTTCTTCTATTTCCTTCTTAGTTACAAAAAGCCTTTCCAATCGGTCTCGTAACTCATCAGGGGTAATAGGAGTGGCCGTGGATTGCTCTGCTGCTGACTTTTCTCTGTAGTAGTACTCTGAGTGATGTGGTCGCCTGGATGAGTAGTAGCCTGATAGGCCTGTAACGATTTGAGGCACAATTTTATCAGTTGGTAGATTCTTATATCTTACACAATAAAGTCCTGATTTGTTAAAATCTTCACCAGTTTTAATGTTACCTACTGCCCAAATTCCGTCATTACAGTGGATTAGTCCTTAACCAAGCAAGCATAATGATAATGTTAACATTAAAATGAATGCTTAAGATTCAGGACTCTTCACTTACTCACTGTCGTTTGTCAACGGGGGCATTTCAACTTATCGATTTCCAAAGGAAGATGGTTTAGTGATAGAACACCGACATGAAGTCGATGACTTGACGCCTGGAAAAGTTGAAAATGTCCCCGAAACAAAACACGTCTATAAAGGAACATAAAGAACTGAATAAACGGGGCAGTAAATCAAAAAATTTGACTCCTTGCTTTGAAAAATACGCCCAAAGATTTCCAACCATTGGCTTTATCTACTCGTCCTATCTATAGCTTAACTACAGGAGTGACGTCTGTGTAGTTTTTTTTTAATATTAAAGATAAGATATTATGACTTCTGAGTATGATAACAATAACAATATTTTTGGTATTGAAATAAAAGCTACATGAAAGGCTGAGAGTGAAATGATTAGAATAAACTTAAAAATTGCGCTCCTAAATATCAGTATTTTGAGATAATGCCCTATTCATATAGACCAACAACTGTGTGAAACCAAAACAATGGATGGTGGTGAGCTTTCTATGGGTAAGCGCAAACACTGACAAAAAAGTGATGAAAAAATGAGTTTTTAATTATACTCGTAGTCAAACTAGGGCATTTATTAGATGAATTTAATTTTTTTCTCTTGTGAACATTTGTGTTGTTTCTCTCACAGATTTTAGAGCCTTGATAAATTTTATCTTTATGGGTAAGTAGGCCAGTTAGACATGAATTATGATTTTTGTGTCTTGTTTGTTATGTTTAGATTGATATTGTGATGTTCTTTCGTGTCAAATTGAGATAAAACATTTGTTCTCTAGAAGTAAAAACTACTGAAACTGAAGACTGAGAAATAGGGGAAGGATCTGAAACGACAGTATTGTCCATTTTCATCATCAATCCCTAATTTTTAAGTGGCCCCTATAAAAACAAAAATCCTATTATGTGTTACCATAGGAGTCACTTAAAAATTAGGGAATGATGGTAAAAACGGGCATAAGATCCTCTCTTAGGGATAAGGAATAAGCAATAAGGAGAGGAATGATGAGAGCCAAACTAATGATGAATGTAATTAATAACCTTTAAGTAACTTACCTCCCGAATGGTGATCATGGTGATCGTGATAAGGATGATGATCATAACTAGTATAAGAAGAGAGCTGTGGTCCAAATCCTCCATAAGATCCATAGTTCCCAAAACTAGATCCTCCACTGAAAACTGTTACAGCAAGTAACGCCAGCTTTGCGAGTAAGAAGGCTTTCTTGCTGGCTATCAAAAGTAGTCCTAATAATAATGGCAGTAGAGTTGACAATTGAAATTTGAAGCCAAGGAGGAAGGGAACTAGCAGGTTTCTTGCTAGGAGGCGCCCTGAAAAAAATAATAAAAAGGTTAGGTTTTTTTTACTAAATCTCTTGTGCAAAAATATAATATTAAAACACTCTTTTACTCGTACGAGTATAAAATAAAATCTAAGTGAACAAGGGAAAACTTTCGTCAAAGCAACACCTTCTAACATAGCACAATCATTGATAGATAATTCTAATGCCAAGGTTTTCCGCTAGATGTCACTGTAACTTTCAAGTTCATTGCCTTGGCAGCCTTGAACGTAGGCTTACGAGTTAATTCCTTGCTTTTTGTAGAGGTGTCGCTAAATTCGTATAAAGGTGTTTTTATGAAATCAAATTAAATATGTATTATGATTATAGAAAATCGTAAGCTATGTTAGTTGGTACATTAAGTATTTACCTACTCGTAATTATCCCATTAAAAGATAATTATAATTGGAAACTGGTATAATAATGAGGATAGAATGTGTTTGGTTTTAAACTTTCTTTAACTCTAGAACCTCAGTTAGATTAAAATAGATTTATATCGTTGGCATTTTCCTAACTACTTACAAATTGTACATAATTAGAATAACCTACAAAAATATTATCCGGCTTCAGGTTAAATATTTTTATTTTATTGAATTTTATGTATTTTTTCCATGGTTTTATATATTATAATCTAACCAAGGTTATAATATCGTATGTTAAAATTCATTGATATAATAACTTATTCCGATAAAGATTCGTATAGGCACTATAACTATGGCCATAATTTAATTCCAAAACTACATAATAAATTAAACTCAAAAGTAATATCCAAACCCGTAGTCATCTCATGCGGCTGTTGATGATACGTCCGATCTTTGATCCTCGGGTCCATGACGAATTCCAACACACCATTGGCCAAGGTTGGTCCAACCCTCATGGCCAATCCCGGGTACAACGAACTCAGGTCCCAGTACAACGACCTCTTGGAGATCAGGTTACTGGCGTCCTCCATCATGGAACTAGTGTTGGGAGAAAACGTTGGACATTGGTGATTAGAAAGCTTTGTTTGTGAAGACAAATTGGAGGAACTTGTGTGTACTGATGGTAATGCACCATTAAATATGAGTGGACTTAAAATTATTGAGAACGACAAAGTGAATAATTTTATAATCTTTTATTAGTAGAAGTTTGGACGGTGACATTGTTAGATTTAAAGAATTTCGCAATTTCAAGGTTACATCAAAGTAACAGTTTTTCAGTTATTGCCTCTTAATAATTTTAATGTCACTGAATCTAAAAGTAAGCAATAAATATTTTTTTTAAGAAACTAATTGGGTTTAAGAATTTTTTTTAATGGGACAAGAGGTAAACGAGCAAACAGATCACCTAATGGTAAATGGTTACCGCCGCCCATAGACACTCACAGCCCCGGGATTGTATTTAAAACTTTATTCCAATTTTCAAAATGTATGCACGCAAATTAAATGAAAATTATCACTTTAAAGTGAAAGTAGAATTGATGTAAATGCAAAGTACCGAAAATCCATTGGATCCTTATCAAGAAAGCTTCCTATATCTCTCGGCGTCTTTTCATCTCTGACAAACGATACTCCTGTAGCCAAACTGAAGGTATCAGCTTCATTGAATTTACTGAGTTTCTGTAGCAGTTCTTTTCCAAAACAAACTCCAACTTCTGCTCCTCTTTGCACACTCAAACATTCATTTAACTGGGAATCTTCTACATTGTTTTCTTTAATTTCCTCCCCTTCTTGTAAATTCAATTGAATAGGTATAACTTCGATTACATTTGAAGCGATTAAAAGGAACACAATTTTGAATAGTCCAGACATTTTTGGGTTTGTTTTTTTGTCACACACTAAAAGGATATCTTTTGCATTTCAGGAACACTTGAACACAACCGATGGAAATGAAACAAATGTTACGTATAAAACTGTAACAATGCTCCAGCTGTTTTATAGACTTTCCTGGTTATGTCTCGTTGAACTTTGCCATTGTTTTGGCAAGCTCCGTCACGGGTCTTCCCACGTCTGCCCAACAATAAGGTGAAAATTCGATGTAGATAATTTGCAATCTGTGCGAGCTATCTCTTATTTCGTACTGTTACACCGCATTGCATAATTTTCGTAATTTTTGTAACACAAAAGATTGATTTGCATATTTAGCTCATGCAAGACTTCTGGTGGAGTAAGACCATTGTAAGTTGCTCATTGTTTTGAAAAAGTGGTGATTTCAGAATGAGGGTAACACATGCCTTCAACTCTACCTGGTTATTGTTATTGAATAAACACAAACTAACGAATAATTATTAGTTGCAAATAGCGTGGCAGCAAAAGACACGTCTTCATAATAACTAAAAAAAATGTCTAAATGTGATTCCGTTACACACTACAAGTAACTGAACGTATTGTATGAAGTAAATTATATGTTATTAATGTAAATTATGAAGTTCTCGAATAACACCTTGCTGGATCATAATCCAGCAAGGTGTTATTCGAGAACTTCATAATTTATGAAATTACAGTTAGGTAGCTCTTACTTAATCATAAATAATACTGTAAATATCAATCGTTTGATACAAACCTATAGATCATCGCAATTTATTAAAAGCTGCTCTAAACAGCTATACAGAATTTCAAGATTGAGAAACATTAACCATCAACATTAACAAAAAGGACCGTTCATTGTGGAAAGCCTTGGGGGAGGCCTTTGTCCAGCTGTGGACGTCATTTGGCTGAAACGAACGAACGAACGAACGAACCAAATTCAACAAGTCCCATTTAATAATCATGTAAATGATTCTTGCCTTCAATATACTTTAAGTGACGTAATAATAAATAGTCATGAAAGTTTTGAAGCACTGATTTAACTCATGTCCTCAAAATTGAACTTGTTTAGAAAATCAAGACAACATGGCTATGTCCACGCATTATGACGTTAGCCATTGAAAACAAAAACTATTATCTTTACCATTGCATAAACATTATGACTTTTACTTTTAAACGTTTCATTTGACATAGAAACTAAGTTCGATACTGAAGCACCGCCTTCAAGAGCCTTTGACCCCTCATTGTTTTACAACCTGCTTGCTCACGAATCTCTAAAAACGTCTTAAACTTCATCAACTATGACTCTGACTTCTTCTTTACCGTTATTATTTTAAGGTTCAAGTTCATTTGCATTCGGATTCTTATCCGCGTCATATTCGACTATACTATTTGGAAGAAGTAAAGTAGTGAAAGTACGTTTTTTTAACATACGTCCGGCTTGCCTTAGTAAAAGTTTTGCCTGACGTAATATCTTTACAACTTTACAGTAAACTGTTTTCAAATTTGCCTTTTGGTGGATATAATTAAGAGCGCGATTTTTTGTTATTAAATAACAGGCTCATTACTGGAATGTAAATTATATAAATTAATTTATACGAAATATTTATTTTAGAAAAGTTTCGTTGCGTAATAATGTGCAATTACTTGCTTATTAGTGTCGTTTAAGTACATAAAATGTACATAATAATGAATTTATCTATTTTTAATTTATATTTTCTAGACAATAAAGTGATAAATAATAAATAAACATCTTTTTTGAGTTTTTTATTCAGCTTTGCTTGTTTGTTTCACAGTTAGCAATTAATTTTTGCATTAGAACTACTCGATCGCGTTAATATGAAAAAATATGTGACAAAACATGACTGCTAAGATGTTTATTATGTTTCAGTGTTGCGAGAACATTGTTTATTATCAACTTATAATTTTGTTAGAAGCGGTAGGTATAGATCGTTCAACAATAAAAACGTTTTTGTTATAAAAAAAATTAAGTCTCTTGAATGTTATTGGTTGCAAAATTTGAATATCTTTTACCACCAAACAATTTAAAATATTTTTTATTTGCTATCTGCCTGTGATTCCTCTACTTACTATAGTTTGTATGGCATTAGGAACAATGATATATCATTTTCATCCCCAACTTGCAATTCGAAGTAAATTCAAATCTAATATTACCTACAATAATACAGAGGAAATGTTTACAAGTATCTAGTAAATACCTAGATTCTAAAAAAAATCGTAATTAAAATAAAGAAAGTTCTTCGAGTAATTATTACAGTTGATATAAATCTTTGTCATTGGCTATTTTAAATTACGTCCAATATTAATGCGAGGATCCAAGTACTGGCTATTGAGGACATCCATTTTTCTTTCGTCTGCCCCATGACCCGTTATTTCTGCCATTACTCATCGGTTTGCTTTCGCTGTTTTCGCCGGAGGGCCATTGACTTTCTGTACCTCACGTGTTTTATGTAACCTCCCCCTCTTATTTCTCCCACACAACAAAAACCAATTCTCTCTGACATTCAACAATCAACGGTTCACTAATTTTTACTTCTTATTCCAAAGGTTTTACAGCCCAATATTGCTTGTCACTGATTTACCCGTACGTATCAACTTCACGAGTGGTCACTGCGTCTTCAGATCTTGTACCTTCTTCAGATGAGTGACGATGGTTAATACACTTTACACCTCCGTTATAAAGTTGAGAATTACTTGATTACTTAATTCGAAGACTTGTGCGCGCCGGTTCTTTAGGCAACTTGTCTTTTGCGGCTTCAGAAGTTACCCTTCGATTAACAACACCTGTGTGACGTGGTAATAGGGTAGAATTTCGCTTAAACGTCAGTTTTAGAGGTGTGTAGTAACATTTATGTTTTAAAGGAAAAGCGTCTGTTGAAAACCGGACACAGGAACGCATGTGAAGAGAACTTTCTTTCATTTTTTACGAAAGGATGTCGTAGGTGCGTTTGACCTACATATTTTTGGATGACGTAATAAGAATGCCTACTGACGCGTAGCTTCAAAAGAATGTTATTGTGCCTTCCAGACGTCATTTGAAGACGGATCTTGGTCATTGACCCAATAAAAGGAAAGGTAGAAATAACAAAATGAAGTCGTTATATTATTTTGATTGCAACATTTCGTGAAAATTCTTCCTAGTCAATTATTCTTTATTCGGCTGACAACTAAATCCGGTAACTGTTTAAGTGTTAATTAACGCTAGTAGTTATTAAAATAAGCATTAAAATTGATATTTTGGATCAAATATTAGATATCAAATTGGATTCTCGAAAAATCCAATAGTATAGAAGTACAAATGAAAAATAAAAGAAAGTGTGTACCTACTTTGGAACATAAAATTAAATTCCAAATGAGCAATATTTTTTATAATTGCTAGTTTTAATTGCGATTTGTTAAGTTCTAACAAAATAAAAAATTCATTGGTTGGGTTTTTGTGGCGGTCAAGCTGTAGATCCTGGCTACACAGGAGTTGCAGTGGTGGGAACGAGAGGTGGGAATAGTCCCGTAATATAAAAAATGCTGAAAATTTCCTACAGTTTCAAGATAAAAATACTGTATTAGCAAAATATTGTTGATCTGGTAGTTTGACTATTGGATTACAACACGAATTGCAGGTTCGTATCCCGCTGGGAGCAAATTCTTTTCAAATATTACATTATTTACTTCAGTCATATTAATTAGCAATTCGTAATGATCTTTGAAATTAAGACAATCACCATCAATCCATAATTTTTAAGTGGGTCTATGATAATACTTAAAAGGCATTTTGTTTTCATAGAGGTCACTTAAAAATTAGGGATTGATGGTGAAAACGGGCATTAGTGTGCTGTCTGTAAGGAACTGATTAAAATACATACGATCATAATTATAACTTTAAAATAATAATGGATAATGTTAATCTGTTAAGATACGTAGTATAACATACTGTAGCATAATTCTACGTCATTCATTCACAACTTTGAGTTATAGTTTCCGGTAGTTGAGTGTATAACTTGACTCATATCTTCTTGTCACTACACCTTTCACTTGAGATATGAATAAAGACAGTAGTAAAACGAGTATTTTTCCTTATATGTTTTTATAGGGAACAATAATTCTTTAACAATAGATTTTCAATTAAATAGACAAATTAGTATAAATAGGAGTAGCTAAGCTAAGCTACGAGTACAATAAAGAAAGAAAAATAGTACATACTATTTGGGATATGAGTACAAGAGCATTATAAGACATTCCATAAGTAAAACGTTGCTTCCAAAGCGTAGTTTTTGATTTATGCGAGTAGAAATTCACAGCCTCTGCATCACCAATATTAAGTCGTCAACCTATACCATACCTACATAGTAAAATAAGAAAGTGATATCTAGTTTCTGTGACAGGATGTAGACATTACGTAAAATATTCTCACGTGCCCACAAATTTTAGTACTACGTTAGATAATTAGAGAATCTCAGATTTCATTAACCATCGTGTTTGTATAATCACGAGAAAACAGGTGTTGCTTACGTAAAACGGGAATCCTGATTTCAGTTAAGCGTTTGAGTTTGCCGCCATTCATGTTTAACTTGGTCTTATGCAATACCAAATCGATTTGTGATCTAATGAATGGACGTCTGTAAATCGCCAGACTGTCTGTTGCCACCTGCCGAAATGTATACTGGTTTTGTTGCGCAACCGATATGAGGTGTCCTACAAGGCAGTATTTTGGAACTACCACTATTCCTAATTCAGAAAAGTGTTACGTTTGATGTGAAGATAAGTAAATTAACACTGTGACTAATTTTCATCTATCAAAGCGGGAAATCGCTGTGATCACGCACGTCTGCGAGAGAGTAACGTGAGCAAACAATAGGCCGATGCCTAAAGGTGGCCGTACATCTAAGCTCCTTTTTTGGCACAGGTCAAATTGAAACGTACGTGTAAAAATGTTACTCATAATCCCATCTCATAGTGAAATGAAATAAGATAGATGTGAATCAATTGTCAATATTTGGCTATTTTTAACACGGGTGATACTCTCAATCTAGTCAATAACAACAGCAACTGCAACATCAGGCGTTTTCTTCCCTACAACCTTTTAATTAAGAATCTTACATAATAAAGGTCTGATGCCCGCGCCGGTCTACTGCTGGCACTTAGTAAGTATGTAATTTTTTCTGATTTATCTGTTTAAATATGCATCTTTATCCGATCTTTAGGATTTTTCTTTGAATAGCATATTTCTTATCCAAAAAACCGTTAAAAGAGAATACAAAGATACGAAGTTACCATTAACGAACTTGTGTTACATTACAACGCAACACTTCAATGTACAATCACCTCAAAACTAACACGGATACAATCACAACCGGAACAAAACCAACTAGGCTCAACGCAACGGTGTGTTTCTATTTCTCTTCAGCGTCGATAATGCCACGATTCTTATTTATCGACAATTAAAGTTAATGAAGCACTTCCATTTTAGATTACTTTTTTTCTATAAAAACGGTTGATGTGGGAAAATGGTAATTTTATAATTTTTATGTGTGACTGCTTTGATTTACATTCATGACCAAAATTAGTGAACTGATATTTTGAGATAAAGGTTTATTATTTTGTGTAGCGGCCGCAGCTCACACTAAGGTTTTAACTTGACGCAGATGGCTCAGTTATTCTGTCTATCTTATTGTATGATGTAGGGTTCATAGAGCGTAAATGACTGTAATATTCATTAGATTAAAAGTAGACCTTTTTGAAAAAAACCTACCACACTATCCTAATAGTCCAGTCAATAAATAGTCCAGTAGAATTAGCTTTTAAATCGGAAATAATTCCTACAAAAGATTTTATTGTTTTAATGGCTTCATTGGTTGCCCATTAAGACTCTCCTAAGTTTTCGACTTCGACGGAGTTGTGCTTAAGTGGTGGGGGCCCCCGAAAGAGGCATTTTTTCGGTTTTCCGGTTATACCGCGTAAAGGACTTACCCTATCAAAAAGTGGTCTTCATAACGGTTGAAGGGCACTTAATCCTGCATTGAATAAGACCAAATTGATATGTTTTGGACAAACCGTTCTCGAGCTAATGCTCGGCAAAGTAGAAAATATACGTATAATTAATGACCCTCTCCACGTCCAATGGTTTGTTACCCACAGGCTTGAAAGTCTTGAAAAGGGCCACCTCAACCAGTGTAACCCTATCAAGGCTTACGAGCTTGATGCGCCTATCCTTGTTCGTCCCAGCCGTTCCTTAACTGCGGTTGCTGCACCTCTTCCTGGCACTCACCTGAACGACTCTGTGTTACCTACTGTGGCTGCCCCTCTTCCTTGTATCCTCCTGCATGACTACGTTGCCTAGCTGTATGGCTGGTCTAAGGTTCGACGCCAAAAATCAACAACAACAAGTTCATATTAAAACGCTGAAGAGTTTTTTGTTTGTTTGTTTGAACGCGCTAATCTTAAGAATTACTAGTTTGATTGAAATCATTATTTTTGTGTTGAATAGCTCATACATTGAGGAAGGCTATAGGATATATACAATCACTCTACGACTAATAGAGGCGAAGCAGTAAAGAAAAATGTTGCAAGCACGGAAAATAGTATTTAAACTATTTTCACGCGTACAAAGTTGATTTTGTGGCGTCGAACTTTGGACCAGGCATATAGCTAAGCAATGCAATCGTACAGGAGGGTACAAGGAAGAGAGGCAGCCACATTAGGTAACACAGAGTCGTTCAGGAGAGTGTCAGGAAGAGGTGCAGCAACCGCAGTTAAGGAACGGCTGGGACGAACAAGGATAAGCGAATCAAACTCGTGAGCCTTGTTAGGGTTACACTGATTAAGGCGACTCTTTACAAGGCTTGGAAGCATGTGGGTAACAAGCCATTGGACGTGGAGAGGGTCATTAAATATACGTATATTTTCTACTTTGCCGAACTTTAGCGCGAGAACGGTTTGTCCAAAACATATGAATTTGGTCTTATTCAATGCAGGATTAAGTGCCCTTTAACCGTCATGAAGACCACTTTTCGATAGGGTAAGTCCTTTACGCGGTATAACCGGAAAACCGAAAAACGCCGCTTTCGGGGCCCCCACCACTTAAGCACAACTCCGTCAAAGTCGAAAACTTAGGAGAGTCTTAATGGGCAACCAATGAAGCCATTAAAGCAAAAAAATCTTTTGTAGGAATTATTTCCGATTTAATCAATTTTTGTGTTTAATTCTACTGGCCTAAAAGCATTATAGATGGAAATCATTTATCACGCATTTCTCTCTACGCCGTCGTTAAAGCATTCATTGACTGGACTATAATTGAATTCGGGTAGGTATTAGGTATTTAGATATTACGCATGATTGCGAGAACTTTTCTGAAAATTTTATCTCACAAGTTAAAAACTTCATTTCTGTTTTTAGCGATTGCTTAAATTATGTTGACTGTAGACAATGATACCGTGGCGTGGTGAAATCCGGTAAATTGTTAGGCAGCTCTAATTCGTAGGCTGAGTTGAACCACCTAACTTTAACCGTAACTGTAACGATAACCGGTGCTTTTTGTATGGAGTCCGCAGATTTTTGACGTTTGTCAAAGTTAAAGTAAGATGGTGCAACCCAGCCTAAGCGGTGTGTAGCCGGTTGCTAGGTCTAAAGCTGTCAATTGACATTGACAGCTGACATGTTTAGATAGGATGTGAGACGCGCGTGCGCCGAATGATGCCAATTAATGTTTGTAAAGCATTATTTTAGATAATTATGAAAGTATTAGCAAGTTAAGTTGGATATTGTGTTTAATTTATCAAATTACAGCCTGTATTCATCAATCGTGTTATTGCCGAGTAGATTTTTTCACTAATGTCAGTTTTTTTAGGTCCCGCTAACTCCTCGTGTTAAGCTAAATGTGCTTGTGTAACGAGTGGGTTCGCCACAATAGTCACGCGGCGGGGTTCGATCCCGCGTACCTTGGATCTCGATTCGGCTAGTCTATGACCGAGACTACTGGGGTGTTGTCACTTCAGAACTTTACATGTCATATTATTTATTTACTATGTTCGTTCGTGTTAGCCAAATGACGTCCACTGCTGGACTAAGGCCTCCCCCAAGGTTTTCCACAATGAACGGTCCTGCGCTGCCCGCATCCAGGCTCTTTCCGCGACCTTTGCCAGATCGTCGGTCCACCTAGTAGGAGGCCTGCCCACGCTACGTCTTCCAGCCCGTGGTCGCCACTCGAGAACGTTCCTGCCCCAACGGCCATCGTCTCTACAAGCTATGTGCCCCGCCCACTGCCACTTGATTTTTAGCTATTCTGCGAGTTATGTCGGTTATTTACTACGTAATTATGAATATTCTTACAATGTTCTTTAATTTATTAGTGTCGTTTCTTAAATTTTCTTTACCAACAACCATTAATTTAAAAGCAGTAAAAATGTCATCAGTAATTAATCATTCAAGCTCGTTAGCTGTCAATAAAAACTATTCTAGGAGTATAGATTAAATATGAATAATACATTCATCATATTGTAAAACCGTTGTTGAGACTTCATGTGTAGTAAGTGAAAATAAATTTGCTCATATTCATAATCCAAGACTGTTTTGGAATAATTGTCGCATGGCTTAAGACCCTTGTCCTCAATTTAAGTAGTTCCTGTTATTTTTATCAGCTCCACATGTTCCTTGTGCTTTAATAGGTCCACAGTCTAATAAAAGAGTGAATTAGTTTGGTTAGATCTCCAGCTTTTTTTTTTTCAATTAATAGCAACCATCTTCTTTAAATGGCTCTTAAGTGTGTAGTGTACCCATCAGCCAGAGTAAAGGTACAGAAGGGCTACACACTAAAACCTGACGTTGCCCTAGGTAGCCATGTGAATCTAACTGATGGTCAGGATATCACCATCCGCAGTAATTTCAAGTATTCACTCCTTTTCCCCCTCGTCGTTTGGCTTGCTTTATGAGGATCAAGCGCTATCCATATTGAGACGACAATTTCTACCGCTGAATATGTCACACTATCATCATCATTTTTTGTTTTCAGCCATAAGACGTCCACTGCTGAACGTAGCCGCCCCCAATGATTTCCATATTGACCCATTGGTAGCGTCTTCCTGCTACCTTTATAAGGTCGTCGGTCCACCTTGTGGGTGGATGTCCTACACTACTTACGCCTTCTCTTATCTTACACAAGCCAGACGTCAAATACTGTAAAACCTGCTGCGAGAAATGTTCCTGCAAAATATTTAGTGCTGACAAAAACCGTAACAAATCCGTCGGGTACGCGGATAGCTGATAAATGTTCAGCAGTGGATGACTAAAGACTCAAATGATGATGAACAGTTATTTGGATTAGCCGGAAAAAAGATACAGTTCTACGGACCATGAAAAATGGTAGGTGTTCTGATATATTACTTTGCGCATGATTGGTTTCAGACGTTCGATCGATTTTTATTTTATTATATTTTTGATAAAACCTTAGGATTACTGGACTTGTGGATTCCAGTATATATTTGTAAAACAATCTAATATTGCTATTATTTTTCAGATTTTAACTTAAACATTATAAGCCTCGTGCCCAATCGTTTAAGGGCTGATTTTTCAATCGTCGGATAACTGTTAACTAATAAGTTTGGCACATTGAAAGTTTCAGTATGGGAATTATGTCAAAATGATATCTTATCATGATGATGAAAAAAGATATCTGACGATTGCAAAATCAGCCCTAAGTAAATTATACATTTAATTTAACAAATTATACAACACATGCCCATTAATTCAGGTAACCGGAGCTAAGTAAGCGGCTATGCAAAATTACTAAAAGAAACCATCAGAAATTAATTTCATGTAAATCTAACACATTTTTACCATCATCATCACTTGTCAACATCATTTTTACCAGATCAATTAGGTTCCACTTCAAAAGCATTATCCTTTATTCTCAGAAGCATGCAAGCGGTTTCAATTTTGAACTTATTACAAAACACAATCTGGGGTATAAATACGGCCCCGTCTAGCCAACAAGAGGCGTTTTTTTCGCCTCATCTAACTTGTAAACGCGATCATGTAGCGTGATCGTCCCACATTCAAACAACGGCACCGTATCATCTGCTGTTAGAACGTTATCATAGCGGTATCGAGAAAAATAATTTACTTAGCGAATATAATGCGTATAACGTACGCGCAAGAGTGGATCGGGTATGATATGATTGTAAGATAGAAATGTCAGATCCTCGGTATGAATACGGTGATTTGGAAATTTATTTTGTTCATTATGACCGCCGCCTCTGTGGTCTAGTGGTAAGACCACCTGCTTCAGATTGGGTTCGATTCCCAGTGGGGGCAGATTTTTCTGTTCGGTTTGGTTGGTGGTAGGGCTTATTCTAAGTCCGCCTGGCTAGCTACCACCATCTTACCTAAGTCAAGTCAACAACAATGTTAACAGCATTGTTGTGTTGCGACAGTTCGAGTTACCTCTATCTATCTAATTAAATCTATCTAGGCTATCTTACGATAGCCAGTTCCTTCGTGGTTGAGGATTCCGGGTGAAGCTCGCTTCCACCTTCGGTCTGATCATCACTTACCATCAGGTGAGATACAGGCCAAGAGCTTCCTCGTTGAGGATAAAAAAAAAAGAAAATATGAACCTACTGCATCTCTCCAATACTCGAAATCATCTCATTGATCTCTGGAGGGCGACTGATGATACTAGCTTACTTACTACAATTCCTTGACCCTACACGCTGGTGTTACCCGAAGTCTTAATCAATCCAGGGTCAATTGCTTCTCTTAGAAGCCAACGCAAAGTGACAACTTGATAATTGTATCTTTGGCATGAAACGGGGGTTTGATAGTAAAATTGAGCATGTACAATAATTGCATAACAGAAAACTAAGTGCAGAATTTCCATGAGCATGACCGTGACATAACTGCCTCTAGATCTAGACTACCTGTCTCACGTGTCATACGTACCGGGTTCAATCCTAAATGTGATGAAGCAAGTGCAGTTTTTTTGAAAATTCTCTATGTTGATTGAAACCTACAACTTAGAACGAAGAACAAGTGCCAAAGTCTCAGCAGTTTCAAAAATATATAATTTTGTACGACTAATGACCCACAGTCATCATCACCCTAAAATTTAGGGTGATTTAGGGCCTAAATCATCCTTATGTAAAAGATGAGCACGCTCAAGCTGTAATTCTTGGTTCAGAAACTGTCACAAACGTTTTTCATCCTGATAGAGTAAAGACCACTAGGATGTAACACGTTTGTGTCTGATTGATTTATCAGAATATTTACTGAATCCTTTGTATGTGATTCGAGCTCAAAAACAGATAATAATGTAACGTTTGTAGGACCTTCAGAACCAAAGAGTATCAACTCTCTAGTTAGTACCTATACAACATTATAAGCATGATGTAAGAGATCTTGGACTGTGCATTTTGTTCAAAAATAACCCCTATTGCCACCACATAACACACCACAGTGTTTGATGAGACGTCGATACAAAATTTTGTCGTGATCACAATGTCGATTAATATGGCACTTATTTTGCGTGTATTTAATCGATCGCGTTTTTCTCTTGGTTTTCTTGATATTGAAATGAAGAGTTTTTCTTTGGGGTGTATGACATCATTCATGTGTGTGAAAGTCGCTCATGAGCTATAAGTGGTGATTAGGTTTTTGTATGAGCATTGACTCGATTTGGATGGAAAATTAATGGTCAGTGCGTTCGTTTCAGCCGAATGACGTTCACTGCTGGACAAAGGCCTCCTCCCCTAAGGATGATAAGTGAAAATATACACTAAAATATTACGCAAACTTTTAGGACTAGGGATTAAGTACTCTGCTGTCTGTTTTTAGGTTTCCGTAGTCCTGACAAGGAACCCTTATAGTTTCGATATGTCTGGCTGTCTGTCTGTCCGAGGTTTTGCTTGGAAACTAGCTAATCCGTCACATTATAGCACATAGCACGCAGGGCACGTAGCACGCACAACTGGGATGGGGCAGCAAGGTTCCGGAGTTGAGGCTACGTACCGGTCAAGCGCACCGTAAGACGTCAAATAATCCACCTTATGGGTTGACAACTTACACTGAAGACCTCATAAAGGTAGTAGGAAATCGCTGAATGCAGGCCCCTATAAACCGGTTAATTTGGAAATCATTGGGAGGGGCCTATGTTTAGCAGTGGATGTCTTAATGCTGAAATAATGATTATGATGAATGTAGGACTCTTATTAAATTTCGTTTAGTTAGTTCATTTCAGCCAAATAACTGCTGCCATTGTCCACTGCTGGACAATGGCCTCTTCCAAGGATTTACATACATTACTGAGAAAATGAAATGAAATTAAAAATAAAGGGAGTTCCTTTTAATTTTAATGTGCTTTTAAGATTACTTTTTGACATGTTTTTTTGCTTTTGTTTCATTTAAAGTAAAAGTAAAATAATTAAGTGTTATTGACCGACGCGCATTTGCCAAGTTTTTATTTTTTGCTCAATAATAAAGATTAAATAATTTTGTATTGTCATAAACGTTTAAAAGTCTGTTTTCATGAATGAGTAACTTTCAGTATTCAATAGTGAAATTGAAAAACAAAATAGTTTTATACATTCTAGTCGACATTATTGTTTGTACCGATGATATAAATTGTGGTTATTGAAAAATTGTTTCTATAGTTTGAAAGATTTTATGGAGCATAAGGAATAGTTTTGTAATTTTATTTTTTTTAATTTTATTTTAAGAGAAATGTGTATACCTACACCTGTAATGGTAGGATTTGGCGATCTAACTTTATTATTGCAATAACTACTGCAAATGTAATGTACCTACCCAAATTTATGCACAATAAATTATTTGATATTTGATTTGATTTGAATAATTTTATTTCACTATCGCACGTTGATTTATTTTATTCTCCTAAATATCGTAGTAGATTTTATGTGGTGAGCTTATAGATTATTTTTTGGTTTATTCAAGTCAAGAGAATGATGATAATCAAGATCTCCCCAAACCGTCTGGCCAGTGTGGGGAGTCAAAATCCTCAATTTTGCCTCTGGTAAATTAGAGAGGGTCGTGCTCCTGCAATGGAGACAGACTGATTGAACTGATTCTAAAGTCGTAGCTATTTGAGGAAATAAATTAAACGAACGAACGAACATATTATTTTGTAATTCGTAAAAATTTTGGTAGATAATGCTGCGGTCTAAGACTAGTCCAAAATAAATATTAAAAACCGATCAAATGCATTAAAATTTTTGATATCACGCTTTCTCTACATGCTGTTTTGTAAATAACAAAAATATTAATAACTGATTACTTTCATTGATTTGCAATTCCGAATAGTGCTTATTACCGTTTTTAGCAAATCAAATTCTAAATAAATCATCGTATATATAAATTTTAATCGTATATAATTAATTGGTTTTTTACTTCCTACGCAGTAGGAGATAATTATTGTTTATAGCAAAGCGGTTTTGTAATGTTTAAATAATTTATTATTTATTATTAAACTTATTTGCATCAATTTAATCACATAATATGCCTAGACACTATTTACACTGTGAGGAAATTGTAAATAACATAGTTATAAAATTGAATAACTTTTAAAATCACTTAAAAATTGAAAGGAATACAAAACTGTTGAGCATGAAAATTTATTTTTCACTAACTTAGATACGGGACTACTCCCACCTCTCGTTCCCACCGCTGCAACTCTTGTGTAGCCAGGATTTCAGCCAATAAAAACCCAACCCAACAACTTCATAAAAAGTGATGGTCAAGTTTGTCCCGGGTGTAAGATAAACTGTCATTGGACCCGCAACGAAATTAATGAAGAACACAGAAGGAGTTTGAAGGGAAAGAACTAAGAACTAACTTAACTCTACCAACAACACCAATATTATGGTCATAAACCTTCAATTTGAATAAAAGCCTACCCCAAGGATTTGCACAACGAACGGTCCTGCGCTGCCCGCATCCAGGTGCTTCTCGATACCTTCATCAGATCCGAACGAGAGGCTTGCCTACACTAAGTACGTACTACATGTAAAAATCGAGTCTTAGGCCTGAATACTAAAATGGATTATGAATCAATACTCAATAATCAAGTGGCAGTGGGCGGGGCACATAGCTCGTAGAGACGATGGCCGTTGGGGCAGGAAAGTTCTCGAGTGGCGACCACGGGCTGGAAGACGTAGCGTGGGCAGGCCTCCTACTAGGTGGACCGACGATCTGGTAAAGGTCGCGGGAAGAGCCTGGATGCGGGCAGCGCAGGACCGTTCATTGTGGAAAACCTTGGGGGAGGCCTTTGTCCAGCAGTGGACGTCATTTGGCTGAAAAGAAGACTCAATAATAGGTTTAACCCAACCTTGACTCTTCAATCCGGCGACGTGGACCGTGGACCAAGCTAAAAGTGGGCCAAATCGCTGGAAGGCTCCTCAAAAATTCAACAAGTACAGAATGTAAATTGGCACTAAATAATATATTCAAAACTGCCACGCGGTCTCGTGCTAGATGGGCTGTCTTAAAGGCCACCTTCTATCAACAGGAGCGCGTGGTAAGTAACCTGCTTCTGAATGTATTGTAACTTCCTACTTTTTTATATTTTTAAACCGGCAGACAGTGGTGACTGAGTTTGTTGCGGCGCTTCTTCTCAGCACTTGCCAAATGTTTGTCTCGAAGCGCTGGTAGGGCAAAAAAAGAATGAGACATGTATAGGCTCCTTAAGAGCATTAAAATTTGACGATTTGCAAGAACTAATTTAATTAGTCTAAACAAATAAAGAAAATTTTGATTTTGATTTTCGATTTTTGAAATCAATGCTCCAATTGTTTCTTTGACAGGGTGATTTTTTTTTGCATTTATTTGAGGTTTTCAAAACTCCTTTTGATTTCAAGATTTGCGATGGAACGAGACAACATGAATGGCATTGGACAGTAAACACTGTTGCCAATAGTACTAAGTGGTGGATGATTTACTTTTAGTATACTCGTACTTACTTACATAATTTACCTTTTCAACCTAGGTACTCGCTTGGGAACTCAACTTACAATATTTGAGCCAAGAGAGTCAAACTGTATATCGCTAGATGTAGCGAAGCGATCACGAACTAAAATTGATAATTGCCCGTGTTCACAAACGATGCTTACTTAAGTGAAGCAGCAAGTCGAACGCACAGCGTTAGAGCTCTGTGATTGGTTCGTGTGTCACCCTGTACGTTCACGCGCACTGTGAGACCTCATAGTAATGTTTGTGAATACGGGCGAATCAATGTTGACAATGCTCATAGCGTGACTTAACGCCTTTAGCGGTAGGTTCAACTCCCGATCAGGGCAATTAAGTTACATAATAGCTCATTTACTATATTGATGTGTTGTTATGAAAAATTAACATTATTAATTTAATGTTGTGTAACTATGGACTACAAATAATAGTAATTAATTAACGTAATTTATTTGTTTACTCCTAACCAAAGTTGTATCGGTTATTGAAATTTTTTTTCATAATTTTTCATTCTTCATTTCTATTACGTTTGAAAGTGGCAGTAGTTTTCCTTACTCTGATGTAATAATCGTTTGCAAACCCCTTTTGAATCTTTTTCCTATCGTGTCGACAACAAACCTACACAGTGTCAGCCCAAAACTCCGCTACAAGAGTGGCGTTGTCAGCAGCATTCATTAAATCCTCCTGCGTGCAGTTGTTCGGACACTCAGAGCATACCATGTGCTTCATCGACTGGGGAACAAAACTTTTTAATGGAGCTTTATTAGGCACTGTATCGTTTAAAATAATCCTTTGTGTTTATTTTCTAGTCGTTACTTTTATATCGAGCTTGCTCCATAGTTAACGGTTTCGCTTACAGTTTCTAGATTCGCTGGAAATCTTTAGTAGGTACTTCTGATGTGAAATTTTCTTCTATAAGAAATACTGTTAAATTAACTGCTCGTAGTGTCGGTAAACTCTATACTACTCGTAATAAAATTAATATCTAATAATGTTTTGCTATCACCTAACTCCTGGATTAATCGGCAAATTTTTCTTAACAAATATTGGTGAAAGCCTCTTCGGGATCCAACGAATAAGGCCCAGTTTTTTGATTCGTAGTTAAAATAACTAATTGTTAAATTTTGATACTAATAAAATGTAAACTAATAGTTAAAAATGTACTAGAAGTCGAGCTAACCATTGTTCGAAATAAAATATTCTGATATTATTTTAATCACTTGTCATTTGACATCTGTCAAATTTTGACTATTGGTTAGTTAAAATATCCAATAGTCAAATTTGACTCATCATCATCTCAGCCAGTCGTCCACTGCTGAACATAGGCCTCCCTTAATGCTTTCCATGTTGCCCGGTTGGTAGCGGCTTGCGTCCAGCGCCTTCCTGATACCTTTATGATTTGACTATCGGTGAGTCAATTAATCGAAATAATATGAAAATTAAACATTGTACTAAATTATTAGTAAACTCCATGTGCAATGCAGCTTGTACAAGTTTAAATAAAATAAATTAATTGAAAATTTACACCCTCAGGGTCCTATAATATCATCCCCAAACTAAACTCTCTGATATCAGTCTATCAGTACTATCACTGAAGCTCGGTTCAATATACTCACACTGATACAGTCGACGAGAAAAATGTTATTTTTTACTGTTAATTTCATTTTCTTTTGATACGCAGTGACGAACCTAAATTCTGTTTTTTTCCCATGCTATGTCAATTTTGTGGATAGTTTAAAATTTAAAAATTCGTTAAAAATCTAGTCACTTTATAACTTTACTATTTTAACAATATTTATAAAGAATATTATCAGTTTCACTCTAAAATCCATGACCATAAAACGGCATAATTAACGTAAATTGATGCAAGTGCTCATAATAGTCAACAGTAAGAGCCAAATCACACGATGCGTTGCGGTGGCGGTGCGACGCCGGAGCGGTGTCGCTGCGTCTTCTTTCATACAAATATCTGCGGCGGGCACTCAAGCCGTTACGGCGCCGTAGCGCGCGATACGTCGAAACCTTTGCGATGCAGCGCCGCATCGCATCTTGTGCTTTGGCTCTAAGATTGGAACCCGCAACCCACAGCTGGCATCGTAGTCTGATTCGCAAACCACCAGGCCAGTGGGCAGGCATTGAAGGGCCTTTGGACGGGCCTTCCAAAATAGTTTTTCGTAAATACGCTCTAAGCCTGTGAACGTCCTATGCATCTTTATACACTTTTCATGATGTAAAATCTCCAAATATTCTTATGATGCAATGAAAACCTATGAGTGGGTTTTCATTTTGACCTCATCTATGATCTGAGGTTTTGACAGTAATGAATTGCTGAAACTGGAATATTAAAGACTGCTATGCCCTACAGGGTCTATTCTGTACCTACTATATTATTTTGAATTTGAATTTAATTTGCCTTAATACAATTATTTTGGTTAGACAATAAAGAAACAGTAAGAGCACTGTCAATGCTTGAATTCAGTTTGGCAGTGTTGATGGAGCTGTTGATTTGCTTTATTGCCGGTCATAATTTATTGCCTAAAAATACAAAGCCTACGATCAAGTCAGATGGCAGTCAGAAAGAGCAAGGTAGAGCCAAAAACGTTTCAAAGTCAAAAACGAACTAACAATTTTATCCACAACAGTCCGACTGACTGCATAAATGCATCGATGCATCCCTCTCAGTAACGTCCACTGTACCGTGAAACTAAGCGCATATAAACGCTTACAGTGCTCTAGTTTAAAACACAGTGCCCATACAGCGAACGGCGTGAAGACAACGTCACGATGGTACCACATTACCTCCTAATTTTGACCTTGGCAGTCGCTGCCAGCGCCAGGACGGCGTCAACAAACAAAAATACCCTGGATGAAGCCAGGAGTACAGAGGACAGTGTTCTAGGCGATCTGAAAATCGCATACGAAACATACAGGGATTGTAGTGGTGGCGACCTCTCTAGCTGTCTTAAGAGAAAACTGGCGAAAGCTATTACGAGGATATCGAAAAGTGATGAGGTGTCAGTCCTTAGTGGAGTCACGATAACCAAAGATAAGGATGCGAAGGTCAACGACGTTGAGGTCGAGGAGGCGATCCCTAGAGGTCTTGACGAGAGCTCTCTGGACAACCTTATCTTGGACAAGATCGTTGGATTCATGCAGACTCACACAATCCAGGTAAGGATCAATCAAATTTTAGCTTCACCGCAAACAGAAAATTCTAGGAAATACTTTAGTCATTAATTTTCTAAAACCAATGACATATTTTAAGCTCTAAGCAATCTTCTACACAATCCAGGTAAGGACTGTTCAAATTTTAGCTTCACCAGACAGAAAATTCTAGGATATACTTCAGTCATTAATTTTTTAAAGTTTAATTATTGTAAGCTCTATGAAATGAAAATAAAATATAAGAAAATAAAACAAACGATGTTCATTAGTTGGTTCGTGTCAATTGCTAATAAGGATATGCTTTACTAACATTAAAAACTTTTCTTTGGCTTTTAATTGTTAGTTTTGTTAATTGTAACTTTGTTTTTTTTTTTCATCCTTATACATTCAATTTTTCTTTTAACTTCCTAAGTAGATAATTCGAAAATTATTTAATTTAACTTGGTTATTAAAAATATTCAAATAATTAGTTTTATTGTAAGTTTACAGTACAGTACTTATCTAAATGGATCTAGACAACCGTCGAATACTTATTTATATTATATATGAAATCTAAGAATCTTGTAAAGATAATTAACCTGAAACTTTAATAACTATCACAACTAAAACTAAACAAAAAATACTGTACTAAAACTGTACAAAAAAAGAAAAGTAACAATAAACCTACCTAAAGTTATGAGCCAGTCAATACATTTCTTATTGCTGTTGCTAAAAGAAAATCAATTGTCAGTCGGTGCGTGCGCATGAAATTGATTAGCGACGACAAATTACGCGCTTTGACAGGTTGATGGGCAATTATGATCAAAGATGGAGCGATTATAGTTGTTATGTAACTAATTGTTACTTTAAATAGTGGTAGGGTCAAGGTGACAGTATTATAACGTCTAACGCCGAAAAAGGACGGAGACAAAGATATTTTTCATGATACAAAACTTTAACCTTACGTCCTTTAAGGACCTCCAAGTAATGTCCATGCAAACTAAAAGATGAAGACGAGGGTGCCCTGCTCGATGGACTGACGACCGAAAGAAGATATGAAGGTGATGACTGGATGAAAATGGCGGGAAATTGTGCAGTACTGGACTTCTATAGGTTGATATTATTAATGATAGTGTCAAACTATTAGAGACACAATAAGGTTGAAATTGTAGATGACGTCATCGTATTCCCAAGAGGTTTGAAATATTTTAGAATACTCATAGTATAAAATAATAAAATCTGTCTTAACTACTCTCACCCATGAACTTTGTCATGAAATACCGCATTTTTTGACAGAAGGTTACGTTTTGAAGGATTTTTTTAGGTAAGGTCGGATGTGATATTTGTGGGTAAAAACCCAGTAACTTTGAGGGCAGCCAGGGGATATAATAACCCCTGGCTGCCCTCACAGTTACTGAGTAAATGTTAAAAATTGACCCCAGTATGCAAGTCCGACCTTATTCATCCCTTACCTGCAGACCCAGAAGGGTCCGTATCCTTACCTACACCGTCTAGAAAATACTCACTTTTTCAGCCCATATGATGACATTATTCTGACACTGAAATTACGTTGGATTTAGTAACGACCATAACTTTGAAGATTACATGTCTTCCATGTTACATAACTGTAAGAATTACATTGTTGATGGAAAAAAAATCAAATTAAGAAGATTTCGGATTCGCTCTTTACATGCCTACTATAAGATCTTGTTTCTAGCCAAATATCAATTTTATGTTAATGGGTAGTTAAAGGTTTTGGCAAAAGGCCAACGAACTGATTTAATTGGGGTTATTTTTTCCCTCTGAAGTACGGAACCTAGGATCCAAGGCATGCAGGCAGACAATAACATCTTATTACTAATTAAATTTTAATTGATACTAATATTGCAGTACCTTACTGGGTAGACCTACCATCTGTACTGTGCCTAACTACCCTTAGAGCACGCAAAAAGGAATATGAACTCTTTAAATTGCACGAGTGTAGATTCATGTTGATAAAATGCTAATTTTGAAATGAGCTTCTTACGAGTACGAACAAAGCACACTTTTAAAGTCTATCTTTTAGTTTATCTCGTGTTTATTTTGATTGACATCTTCTATTTCTACTTTAATAATTCTTAATGCCTTTGGTGTTTGATACCTTATTCTGCATTTATTATGCATGCAATAGCTTCTAGAAATTAATCCTTATTTGTTAAGTAAACATGAGCTGAATTTCATTATAGCGATCGAAGATTCTTCTCGTGGTGTCTTTGATAAATTATTGGAAAATTCGTTCCGAACGGCTACCAATCTTGTAATTACCCCCATTTCTAACAATCAAAGCTTATTAATATACATGTTTCCAATAACAACCAAGCAAAAAAGGCATACATAAACCAACGGATTGCACGAAATGCATAATGCACAGCTTTCTACTGCATCTCGGTAATTGCATGTTATTAATTTATCTTCACTTTTTTACAAGACACAGTCTATTTAGCAGTTCTCAGTCCAGCCTACTTACGGCAGCGTTTCTTCGCTAATTGGTGTGCGCACGAGTCGGTGGCGTGAACGCACTGGGGTGGTTTCTACTAGTTGGTACTTGATGAGTTGACAAGCTATTTTCGGTCTTATTGCATTAGATTTAGGAGGAATATAGATAACAGTCATTAGGAAACCAATGAGACTCAGGAAATAAAGACCATTTGCTAATTTACTGATTTGTGAGACTCTTTCCTTACAATGGGACAACAATAAAGTTAGTTGATATTTCGCATAGCACTGGGATGGTTTCTAGTAAATAGTTCTTGATGCGAACATCGAGTTAGTAGACAAGAAACTTCTCCTCACAACAGCCTCATTGGGTTAGATATTAGAAATTAGGAAATAAAGAACGTTTGCTAAAAATTTGCGCGTTTGAGACTCTTCTTTCCACAGTTTTATTTTACCATTTTACGATTAGAAGGAATACCTTACAACACGGCAACATTGATAGTTTGATGTTATTTCATCGGACATCATGACCTTGACATCATACAATGTACAATTTAGGGACACTTTTTTTCTCATGACCTGGTCTACTAATGTTCATAAGATTATTCCCACCTTTGGTTCCCACCGATGCAACTCTATGACCAGGATTTACAGCTTGACCGGTGAAGCCAACCAGTGAAGGTCAAGGCCAAGTTGCTCCCAGGAGAAAGTTTAATTGTCATTGAACTCAGGGCACATCTTCATATACGTTCAGAGTTCTCGGGTTCAAAGGTCAGTCAGGTCAACAAAAAGTAAATAGAGAAAGACTTATTATTTTGATGAAATATCAAATTTTTTTTCCGTTTTATTTTGATGCGGGGTCAACTGATTCCCCTGCAGGATCTTCACTAATTGAATCTTAGTTTCTTCGGTTTTTGTGCAGTTCCAATAATTACTCCACATGATCTTTACTAGTTGAGTTTTATTGCTGGTCCAGCTGTGGATCTAACTTACACAAGAATTGCAGAGGTCAAACCAAGACTACGACTTCATTCAATTGTGTGCATTCATCTTTAGTTATCATTATTATGAAAATACAACATGTGTTTTCATTTGTCTTCGAAGTAATTGTCAATTAATACATTATGAACAGTTAAATTTGTAAAGTTAGTCCAAGTTAAGTGATAATGTAATAAATCGATTCCAATAATACTTATTGAATTGTTTCCTGAATATTATTAATAAGCGATTTGTAAGCCTCATTAAGCAAATTATAGTGGCTTTCTACTTATGTAAGGATATTAATATAAGAAAACACGTGTTTTATATCTAGCACCTACCTATACTTAGAAAATTATTCCATTAATGCTTCGGAAATTAAACTTCTTTAAACACTTGTGTATTTTGTCTGGCAACCTAACTTTGCTAAGTTTGGGACTAAATTGTCCAGTACAAAATACTGGTAATTTATCGCCACAACAATCAGAGGTCAACATGGATTGAACTCGATCCTCGATTTGGAAGTCCAGTACTTACCTAAAATGTTCGACCATTGTCGACACTTCGGAGAATGTGCGAAGGAATTACATGACCTAATTCCACCAGCCCCCTTCCATCACCGGGGAACCAAACGCAGGTTAGCGTACCATCCCTACATTGTCGCCATTCCACCAGCTCGCACTAATCGTTTCGATAATAATTTTATAATGTGAACAGCTAGGGACTGGAATTCGCTGCCTGCTGCTGTCTTTACCGATCACTTTAACATTTTTTTAAGGTGAGAGAGAGTGAAGAAGCATGTAGGTACGTAGGGCAGATTTGTACCATCCTAAACTGCAAAAAAAGACTGGCTTTTAAATCGTGCTTATACATAACTAGGTTTAATTTCCTTAACCAATTTTTATTTTATTGGACTGTCATTAGCTGACTTATGCTACAATTATCTTAATAGTGCGGAAGTTCCGAATCACATGAAGCACGACTGTTTTGTAGGGTTGTCACGTGTAGGGTTATAAATATTTAATTAAATGAATTAGTTCACAGAAAAAGTATAAAAAAGATGAGTCCCTTAATGCAGAAAGACCTCCATTAATGCTCATTTTTATATTATGAAGACCTCAATTAATGATCATCTTCATATTATGAAGATGGATGTAAATCTATCGATAGCAGCCTTTGTGGTTCGTCTTCGAAGATAGGCCTCCTCTTCAACCTTCCACCTACTTCTGTCCCTGGCCACTTGCAGTTTATTCCAGCTCATTGCCGGATGTCATCTGTCCATCTTTTCGGCGATCTTCCTCTGTCGCGGGTATCATTGCGGGGGTCTCTACTCTAATGTATTTCTGCATTAATGGATACTCATATTTTTTATTGTCGTAAGTCAAGACTCACTTTAGGTCAATGCGCCATCTTAGTTAGTTATGCATCATCTTACAATTATTTACTTACGTTCAATAATTATACATAATATTATGTTCTTCTTCTTCTTATTCGTTTCGCTCTTGGCAGAGCGGTCGTGGTCACGTTGAGGCCTTGTTCATTTCGGTTGTAATTAGGTATATGCTGTATGCATAACTTTATCTAACATGGCAAGGCATTATAGATTGTGATATAATCATGATATAAAAATGTTCATTACATAATATGCAAATAAGCGTTTTGCATCGTGTGAAAAAAAAAGTTTAACAAAATCAAGAAGAAAGTGACAGCCCTAATTTGATTTGTAGGAAATATTATTACTTTATTTTTTTCCGCACTTTCGTTAGTATCATGTAGGGTAGGTATCGCATGTATACTGATATAATCGACCTATGTGGACCTAATCATCTATTGTATTAGAATTTATTACTTGAAATTACTAAAAATGAAGTAGTAGGGATTGAAATACTTTCTCATAATAATATCATATGAACAAGAGTAGAGTTAATGATTTCCTACTTTAAGCTACTAGATTTTGCCCGCGGCTTCGCCTATGCCTTTTGTCGGGACTCAAACTTTAACTCAACTGGAGTGCTAGACCTCTCTTTATGGTAATCCTTGACTAAAATAAACGAACAGACGCCTATCATTGGTTAAAGTAAATCCAACCGATCGCAAATTATAAACTACTAGCGGCCGCCCGCGACTTCGTACGCGTGGATTCCGTTTTACTCCCTTCATCTATCTTACGCGGTTTAGATTTTTTCATACAAATGTTTTTCCCGCTAACTCCCGTTCCCGTGGGAATTTTGCAATATTCTGTTGTAACTAAGCTTTAAGTTTACTAAGGTACCTGCATGCTAAATTTCAAGCGTCTAACTTAAGCGGTTTAGATTTTTCATACAAAAGGATTTTCCCGCTAATTCCCGTTCCCGTAGGAATTTCGGGAATTCCTTTCTTAGTGCACCTCTACGGTACTTAGGCTACGTCCCTTCTAAATTTCAAGTGCCTACGTTTAGCCGTTTAGGCTGTGCGTTAATACGTCAGTCATTCAGTCAGTCAGTTTCTCCTTTTATATATTTAGATTTTGGATGTTTTTTCTTTCAATTATTAAGATCAGAAACCTCTCCGTACTTCCAGGTCAAATTCCCCACCGGCGCTGACCTGCAGTCCGCCGAAGGTCGCAGCAGGAGGAAGAAGCTCGCCCCTCTCCTGGCTATCCCTCTCCTAATCGGTGGTATGCTGGTACCCCTGGCCTTTGGAGCCCTGGCTCTCTTAGCGGGCAAGGCCTTGATCGTGTCTAAGCTGGCGCTGGTGCTGGCTGGTATCATTGGGCTGAAGAAACTCCTGTCGCCGAGCGGTGGTGGAGAGGCCCATGAGGTGGTGGTTTCGTCTGCTGGGCACGGAGGCTCGGGATGGAGCAGGTATTGATACTTTTAGAAGATTTATTGATAGAGTTTCGTTGTTCATATTTTTACGGTTATCTTGAAGTCAAATAAATATTCTAGGAGAAAATGAACATAACCTTACTCGAGCTTCAAATTAAAGTACTATTACACTACACTTTGTCATGTTGAATAGTACCTACATACTTGGACAGGATTTTTACAAACACCTTTTGTCAAAATTTATTGCATACCTTAATTATCTAGGAATCAAATCAAGGCCTGGATAATAAAGTCAAAGTTTTGCAACGTCCTGACTATACTGAGAACAAAATGCAAGAAGTGGTTTTACGGGGGGTCATTTTAGGGGGTGTCATACTTGCTATCGAACGTCGAAGTATCTATTGTCTAGATATTGACAACTATGCATCAACGGGTCGCTACATCTACGGTACTCTATATTAATTAGTACGTTACAATGAATGTTTTGTTATCGAACGTCGATGTATTTATTGTCTATATATCGACAACTATGCATCAACGGGTCGCTACATCTACAGTACTCCATAATAATTAGTAGGTACGTTACAATGAATGTTGCTGTATCTATTTGTATTCCCGCTTTGGCATGGGTTTTTTAACGTACGCCCGCAACCCACGGATTTGCTCGCAAGGACTTCGTCACACACACGCACGCGTATGTACTCAAATGTCTCCGCAGCGCCTAGTCGTTGTTGCCCCGTTCCGTTGACAGCAATATGGGATCATCTTTAATATATCTGTAACAGTTTCAAAATCCGATTAAAAATCCAATGTCGCTTAAAGTGAGAGAAATGTCTAAAGTTCTAATAGAATTGAAAGTTTTATTCGGTCAAAATTCTTATAGCAATAATTAGTAATACATTTCAAATATTAAGTACCTATACAGGGTGGAAACGATAAGTGATCTAACTCGATTATTTCTAAACTACACAAGATACCGAAAAACTGATTACTGATCCTGAAAGTGCTTCACGAGCTCTTTCAAACGATATTAGTAATAGGTTACAGACTGGATAATATCCGAAAATTCAATGTTACTAGCTTCCATACATTTAGTACTGCCACAGTAATGGCACTCATTACTTGATAATGTTAGCAAGTAAAGCCTAAAACCAATGTTTTCCATGAATAATTTTAAATAAGAATGCAAGTTAAATAGGTGGTAGTAAATAATAATTATTTTATCATTAAAATTGAATATTTTGATATTGATAAAATTGAATATACCTTTCGATTCAAATACCGAATATTTTTCAATCGATAAATTATCGAGAACTGTTAATAATAAATTGGCATTTAATAATTAATTACTTTATTTCATTATTTAAATACACAATTATGTATGACTAGCGGCCGCCCGCGACTTCGTACGCGTGGATCCCGTTTTACCCCCTTCATCTATCTTACGCGGTTTAGATTTTTTCATACAAATGTTTTTTTCCGCTAACTCCCGTTCCCGTGGGAATTTTGCAATATCCTGTTGTAACTAAGCTTCAAGTTTACTAAGGTACCTGCATGCCAAATTTCAAGCGTCTAACTTAAGCGGTTTAGATTTTTCATACAAATGTTTTTTCCCGCTTACTCCCGTTCCCGTGGGAATTTTGCAATATCCTGTTGTAACTAAGCTTTAAGTTTACTAAGGTACCTGCATGCCGAATTTCAAGCGTCTAACTTAAGCGGTTCAGATTTTTCATACAAAACGATTTTCCCGCTAATTCCCATTCCCGTGGGAATTCCTAACTATCCTATAACCTGCCCAGGAGTATGAAGAATAATTGTACCAAGTTTCGTTAAAATCCGTCGAGTAGTTTTTGTTTCTATAAGGAACATACAGACAGACAGACAGACAGACAGACAGACAAAAATTTTACTCATTGCATTTTTGGCATCAGTATCGATCACTAATCACCCCCTGATAGTTATTTTGAAAATATATTTAATGTACAGAATTGACCTCTCTACAGATTTATTATAAGTATAGATTAAAAAATTGTTTTTTCTTAATACTTTACCTTTTAGTACAAAATTTGGTAGGAAAATATTACTTACCCACCCTGAGAAGTTCGTTATTTACCCACCGCGACTTTTGATGTCATGACACTGATTAAACAACCGATTGATTTCATGACTTTTAATATGGAGTACCGTAGATGTAGCGACCCGTTGATTTCATGACTTTTAATATGGAGTACCGTAGATGTAGCGACCCGTTGATGCATAGTTGTCGATATCTAGACAATAGATACTTCAACGTTCGATAGCAAGTATGACACCCCATTTTAGGCACCCTTTCTCTTATGTGCCAACTTGTATCATTTGAAACATTTTGCGCAGCAATAGATGATTCTGATTCTATTTAAGTATGTCCCATCTAAGCATCGATCTTCTGACTCAAGAGACGCCTATTTCTGTATTCACTACTATGTTGCTGATTATTTTAAAGAGTGAGTCTTCAAACACCCATTTAGTTAGTTCACATGGATTTGTCGCGAAAGTCGAATCGCCGACATCCGCAGGGCGTGGGTATATGGGCCGTAGAAATCGTAATGGCCATGTAATTTTCTAATTATACATCTTCATCGGCTAATTGGAGCGCATTGCGGCTCGGCGGTTTGGGAATTTTCCTCAAACATAGTAGAGTTAATTAATAAGCATTTATTTATTACATGTTTAATTTATAGTGTCGACAGGAAAAGCTTACCTTTTTACATATTATGCCTTTTACCTTTAGATTTAATTCTCACGATTAAGCTGTAACATGAGTACCTTATCAAGAGCGAGCGTGCAAGAATGTCATTCTCCAAGTTTTTTGTGAAAAATAACGAAATACACCTTCAGGGGACTTTCCAGATGAAATGATGGTGATTTTTTACAATAAAAATTATGTTTTTTTTTATTTTCATTATTTGGCAATAAGCTTAGACGTGCACTGCGTCGCACGTTCAACTCCCAACAAAATACAGTGGTTATCGTTATAGTTATGGTCAAAATTTCGTCCGATTTTCTTTGCCTCGTCTGCTACAGTGTTGTCATTTAATGTTGACATTGTGGATTAATTGATTTTATTATAATTTCTAGTATTTTGTATAATCAATTTTTCTCTCATTCCAGGTCGCTGGAGAACGCCCAAGACTTAGCGTACAACGCGTACTCCCAATAGTCTGAACCCACCAAACAATTCATTATGCTACAAGGAACAACCGTAACGTTTTTCCTACTACATAATTATTAGCACTTACTGTATAATACAGTGAAAACCCACTGAGTTTGGTAAGACCCAAACGGAGTTAATCAATGTTCGACATACTGAAAATTGGTAACTACAGAGACGGATTTACACGACACGATTTTTGTCCACGACTGATGTAAAGTCCATGTTGGTAGCTTGGTTGTTTTTGTTATATTTTGGAAAAAATAGGTCTACGTGCTTATATAAAAAGCACCAAGCTTTGTCAATGTGTTCGCGGCTAGCTACGCAACATGGATCTGTGTAGAAAATTAAGTTTTTAATTTTACGCAGGGGTCGCAGCAAATGTTTGATCACAGATTAAAAAACTTGGCCTTGCATTTAATGCTGGCTGGTGACCGAAATCGGTGCGTGTAAATCCTGCTCGATTAAAGAGTAACGTCTTTGTTAGATAAAATCGTGACATAACAGCTTGTGAAAAACGTGGTCAGTATTATCGTGTGAGTGGTAAGGACGATTTATATGTTGCGTTTTTTTCTAATGCGGATTACTACGACATAATGGCATGCATGAATGGATTTTGAGACGTAAAATAACATTGAATGAGTTAGAGAATACTATTCGGTTTCTCTTAGCATCGACGATGTTGAAATACCTCGTACTCTTCTGGAAAAGGTTATAATATGCACTGTAAATTATTTAACCTACTTATTTATTTATCATAGTTAGACCAACAGTAAAACGTAAGTGTATTTTTAATTTTAACATATATTTATGTACAATGTGAACGAGCCTTTGGATGTTGCTTTAATATATGTACGTATTTATTTTGCCGATTATATTGTTTTATAGATTTATTTATCCATTTTGAGTTATTTTTTATTTTATATACGTAAATGGTGTGTACAAAGATCATGCTTATCTATCACGTATTTATTTTAGTAACAATTATTTATTCAATTATTATATTTACGTATTTATCATAAAAGTATATTTTTTTTTTGCAATGTACATAATGTAAATAAATTATTGCATTTATTTAATTTATATAATAAAATAAATATACATATCAAAGTATATATGAAATAAACATATTATTTATATTATTTTGTGTTAACACTATCACAGACTGATCTCATATTATGTATTCGTCTACTATTTAATGAAATATATAAATAATATTGTTATGGTGCTCATTATTGTAATGTAAATATATTTATACTTGTATTTCTCATTGAATGTTATATTCGAGTCAAACGATTAATTTATTAACTTATTTAATAGCAGAATGTTATCATTATAACTGTTGGTTACGCGATGTTTGTATTTATTTCGGAATCCCAAATCCCTAATTCCCATTATTTATCATTAAATGACGAAGCACATTTATCAACCCCGAAACGGATCGTAGTCGTATCAACTCGAGGCGGTCAGTATTCTTTGTATGAAACTCCATACTGCAACGCGCGAAAGGTGATGACAGCTCGCAAAAGGCGATACCGTGTTGATCCCTTTCCGAGTTGATAAGTCTGCTATGAGTTTAAATCGGTTGACTAATGACGCGCGTCCACCCACATGGTGAACCAACGACCTCATAAAGGAAGGCGCTGGATGCAGGCCGCTACCAACCGTGCAATGTGGAAGTCATTGGGGGAGGCCTATGTTCAGCAGTGGACGTCATGGGGCTGATAATGATGATGACTTGCTCCTAAACTAAGCAAAGCTTCCAATAAAGCAATTAGTTAACGCATAAAAATACTGAAATAAGAAAATGTCGAATGTCGAATCAGAAATGAGGAGATCCGTAAACGAACCAAAGTCGCTGACATAGCCCGACGGATTAGCAAGCTGAAGTGGCAATGGGCAGGGCACATAGTACGCAGAACTGACGGCCGATGGGGCAGAAAGGTTCTGGAATGGAGGCCGCGTACCGGAAAACGCAGCGTGGGACGTCCACCTACAAGGTGGACCGACGACATCGTAAATGTAGCAGGGAAGCGCTGGACGCAGGCCGCTACCAATCGATCAACATGGAATGCATTGGGGGAGGCCTATGTTCAGCAGTGGACGTACTATGGCTGAAATGATGATGATGATGATCATTAAATGACGAAGCACACTTATCAACCCCGAAACGGATCGTAACCGTATCATCTCGAGGCGGTCAGTATTCTTTGAATGAAACTCCATACTGGAACGCTCGAAAGGTGATGACAGCTCGCAAAAGGCGATACGGTGTTGATCCCTTTCCGAGTTGATAAGTCTGCTATGAGCTTAAATCGAGTGACTAATGACGCGCTTCCACCCACAAGGTGAACCAACGACCTCATAAAGGATGCAGGCCGCTACCAACCATGCGATGTGGAAGTTATTGGGGGAGGCCTATGTTCAGCAGTGGACGTCACGTAAATGATGATGATGATTTGCTCCTAAACTAAGCAAAGCTTCCATTATAGTGATTAGTTAATGCATAAAAATACTGTGATAAGAAAATATACGACATAATTTTATATTTCGTCAATTCTGGAATTCAATTCTGGAATTCGCAGGAGAACCAAAGTAACTAACATAGCTCGCAGAATTGCTAAAATCAAGTGGCAGTGGGCGTGGCACATAGCTCGTAGAGACGATGGCCATTGGGGCAGGAAAGTTCTCAAGTGGCGACCACGGGCTGGAAGACGTAGCGTGGGCAGGCCTCCTACTAGGTGGTCCGACGATCTGGTAAAGGTCGCGGGAAGAGCATGGATGCGGGCAGCGCAGGACCGTTCATTATGGAAAACCTTGGGGGAGGCCTTTGTTCAGCTGTAGACGTCATTTGGCTGAAACGAATATTGTCGTCAATAGATACTGTCAATTTTGCGAACTTTATACATGTCAAACTTTGCATATTCTTAACGATAATAATTACTCAATACTTTGACCAAAAAAACATAACCACCAGACACATTCAGACACGTACTCATGCATAATGTAAGCGGCTTTTGTGTCCAAAAATTCATACGTCCGAAGAATTATGTCAACCATTTTGTATGCTGGTTGACGTTAAATTTGCAAATCGGGTCACCGTACGGAACAGATTTTTGAAAGTGAAATTTTATTATGTAGATCGAACTATTTGCAATCAAATGAAAAGAGAAATGGCATAGCCAATATACATAGATTTGTATTCGTATGGGGGAGGCCTTTGTCCAGCAGTGGACGTGACGTCATTTGACTCGAACGAACAAACAAAATTGTTATCGTAGCTATAAACTAACAAACAATTGAAAAATAATAGAATTGATACTGCATAATTTATTTGGTCTATCCCTATACTGGTTACTTATGCACTGTAGGTACTGACTAAGTATAATCGTCACGGGACTATTCCCACCTCTCGTTACCACCGCTGCTACTCGTGTAGCCAAAATCTACAGCTTAACCGCCAATGAAAACCCAACCAGTGAAGGTCAAGTTTGTCCACGGGGAAAGTTAAACTGTCATTGGACCTGCAAGGAAATTAATCAGAATAATATTGGAGGAGTCCGGCTTCTCTCCAGTGTAAAGCGGATGACAGGTGACAAACAAGTAAAGTTTTCTATGGAAACCACGTAAATCTAACTGCACCAGGCAATCTGCTAACAGGAATAGAGGGCGGGAGATCATGCGGAGAGCTGTATCCGCCTCTACAACAGACGTGAACGCCGACCACTCTGCTAAAAGCAAAACGACTAAGAAGTAGAATTGTTATACTCATTTAGGAATTATTTTTATGTGATAATCAGGCCGAGAGTGAAGGTCACCCTACATTAGAGTCTTCTACTTTCATGGAGGCTGTAACAGTACGAGCTAGAGTTAATGAATTTTGCAAATGCTAAGATCTACGTATGGTCTTACAGGAATACATTTTAACCAATTCCTAGAGAATCAAGGAATTATTATTCCCTTTAAAAACCGAAAACATCGCCGGAGTGTAAAAGCTTTTTTTTAATTAAATAAAAGAATTTAAGAATTAAGTACCTCAAGACATTTTTAAATAATTTTCTTTTGTAAAATCTTTCTTAATTTCTGGACATAGGGTAAACCGACAGTCATTGGACAAAACAACCCTTGAATTTTCTTAAAATGAATATTCATTCAAATACAATGAATATTCCTTAAAAAAAACGCCCTTTTATCTCCATCAGTTGGAATCTCTCAGTTGTTGAAATAGAAATGCTATTTGTAATTCAGTAAATAACTGTCCAATAACTTTCTTAAGTGTTCAATGACTGGAAGTTTAGTTTACTATAATATTTTTAATTGTATGGTCAAGTTACTAAAATTCTTCTTATATCACAAAATCCGCATACACCTGATCTTTATTTGACTCTACCACTTTTCCTGGCTACAATAAAACTTGTTAAATAACAAAATTTATTTCCAGCGAGTTCAATAACATAGAAAACTTAACAACATTGTCACTCACATCGTACAATGAACTTGGTTACTTAAGTGAGTAATATATTTTACCCATAAACCATTTGTAGTAATTTTCACATGTATTTGCTTTCGCTGGGAAATAATAGGATAGAAAACAGTGCGTTTAGTCCTTGTGAAGATAATTTATTTATTTAAAATCTTTGTTGCACACATAAAAAACAGTGGTACAACAGGCGAGCTTAATGCCATGTGGCATTCTCTTCCAGCTAACCAGAAAATTAGACAAAACAGAGAATTTAAGTAGGCGGTGCAAAATAGTACAAATACTAAAAAATTATACTAATATAATACATAAAATATTATACTATACGACATATTAATACAAAATACCTACATAAATACATACATATCGTCGGGGATAGTCCAATACCGCGCAAGTAGCACCTGCAAATACCGCGTAAGTGTAATATTATTCGCATAATATTAATAGCTAATCCTAAAGATATATTTCATTGAGCCTAAAGCTGTATAAATATCACATTTATATCTCTAGGTAAATTTATATTAGTTCCAAAGGAAATCTCTCTATATTTATACATGTATGGTGTCTGGCTGTTGCTTAAAATTATAGAAGAAAATACGCTATTCTTTTATAAAAATACATATACAGGGTGTTAGGTAAATGGGTATATGAGCCGTCACTAGCCCATGTTAACATATGCATATAAATGGTATGGTGAAGTCAGAAAATTGATATCATCATTTTAATTATTTTAATTTTCATACAAATCTGATTTTATAAATTTTATTTTGTATGAATTATTTTAATTTTCATACAAATCTGATTTTATAAATTTTATTTTGTATGAACATTAAAAAATTTAAATGATGATATCAAATTTCTGACTTCACCATACCATTTACATGCATATGTTAACATGGGCTAGTGTCGGCTCATATACCCATTTACCTAACACCCTGTATATAGAGACAGGTTGTTTTTGAAGAAGAAAAATGTCAATGTAGAGATCTAAGATAAAACTGAAAAACTGAATGAAAAAATAACTTACAATTACAAGTCTCTAATTATTCAAAAATGGAAAATTCGTAAGCTTAAGGGACGTAGCACACTCATAAATGCCTCTCCTAGCGGTTGAAAGCACGCGAAATACAATGATAGCTCGCGAAAGGCGATACGGTGTTGATCCTTTTCCGAATTGATAAATCTGTTATGACCTTTTTGACGAATTAATGATCGTTGTGGTCATAGAGTGAAATCCAAGAGGCTAAAGAATTTTCCATTTCTCTCTCATTTCCATAAGATAAGAGCTGCTGTATTTCCTGAACACTATAATCCGGGCGTTTTCAAGGCGAGAGTGAATAGGCACCTACAGGGCAGATATATACCATCCTAGACTGCATCTCACTTAACACCAGGTGCGATTGCGGTCAAATACCTGCCTTGTCTAGCATAAAAAAAGAGTTACTGTATTCATTTTCACTGTGAAATACGTACAGTATCTCTAGAAAACTTCCCATATTTTCAACCTTACTAGCTTAGACTTATGGAACTATACAACAACTAGTAAAGTATAATAATCCAGTTAGTGTAAGCCTTCCAGTTCTATTAGAGAACTGAAAGTGACCGCAGCTCTCTCATGGTAATAATGTGTTGTAGTGATGCTTATATCATATAGTTACACATGTCGTGGTGTAGGTGTTAGATATATTATTATGAGGAGACAAGTGAAAAAGAACTTTTGTGTAGAAAACAAGCGTGGGTACTAGTACTATCCATTTCACTGCAAATTATGTTCTTTTAAACTTATATTAGCTGTGAGACTCTGAAATTGGCCAGAGTTATGTAATGTACTACTCTATAACATGTAAATTATCGACAAAGCTGTTGAGTTTCCAAATAAATAAAAAAATACCGAGTTGAACTGAGTTGAGTACTTTATAAAAAGGTTGAAATGTATATTAACTGAAATCGAAATTATTTCAGTTTTTCACTTATTAAAGGTGAATGATATTTTAATTCAGGGTTCAACGACCCTAATATCAGAATAGTGGATAAACAATAATGTTATATTTATCTACCAAATTTTAAATATGTCATAATATGGCCGCTAGACTATTTATTGTGGTGAACCCACTCATAATACAAGCATTATTTAGCTTAACTGGAATCGCTAAGGGGACTATTAGTAATTTTGTGCAATGAATTTCTAATATTATTTTTAAAAAGAAACCCCCGGGGCCAATTTTCTTTACTGTAGATCCTGGCTACACAGGAGTTGTATTTATAGAGAAAATCATAGATGGAAATGGTCAATCAATCAATCAATCAACCTAACCTATATAAAAAAGAGGTAAGTTTCAAAAACATCTCACCACGTGTTCATTACATTTACTTCATCTATACTACTGATAATGACCTAGAAACATTACATAATGGAATGCATTACAAAAGAAAAACCAAACGACAAAAGAAGAAGTAAAAGTTACGTCACGGAGCTGTTTTTGTGCTACTTTCTTTCGTATGAGTAATTTGATTTTTTTGGTGAGAGTATTTGTAAACCATGTTAGTAAAAAAGATTGGGTATTACACTATGAGGTTACAAAAAATGTGTGGCCTACATTCTTTAGTTTTTTGTTGGTTACTGGCCAGATATTGATACGTAGATGAAAACAAAAAGATTCTGTATTTGAGTACTAGAATCACTTCTAGTACTCAAATACAGAATGAAAGGATGATGATGATGTTAATGTAATATCATCATCATCATCCTTTCAGCCACAGGACGTCCACTGCTGAACATAGGCCTCCCCCAATGACTTCCACATCGCACGGTTGGTAGCGGCCTGCATCCAGCGCCTTCCTGCTACCTTTATCAGGTCGACAGTCCTTGTGAGTCGCCTAATTCTTACGTTTTTGAGACCTAGTGGATACATGTCAGATATATTCAACTCATGGGATAGGTAGAATGTAGTAATCTAACACTAACTATCATCAGGTCATTTTGTCTTCACTAGGAGAACACAGCTTACTCTAATTTGCCAAAAGAGTTCAGGAGGCCTAATGTTCACTGGCCCGTTTATAATCCCCAAGCAGTGGTAGGGTTAACACTGGGACATGTAAAAGTGCTTTTTAAAAGCCTACTTGCAAAAATAAAATGAGTTTTATGAGTTTCTTTGCTTTCCAAATGTATTCCGTTTACGCATTTGTGAATCAGCAGTATTTACCTTTCTCTCAAATTAATTGGGCTTAACACCTCGTTATGCCATGCATACGAATATCTTGAAGATTAATTTCATCATGATGTTATCAGATCTAAAGAGTGTGTTAATATAGATAATGTTATGTCCATTTTTGTTCATACGGTTCATAGACAGCTTTTCCTTAGTTATTATGATAGAGTTAAAAAAAAGGAAAAATTTGAAAGCAGACTTCCAAAATCCCACGAATCCATGTTATAATTTTCTAAACAATGAAACAACAGATGTTATTGAATTTAATAAATAAGCCACGGGCAAGAGCAAATTATCCAAAGAGTTTCATCATCATCATCATCATTTCAGTTCAGCCAAAGGAAGTCCACTGCTGAACTTAGGCCTCCCCCAATGATTTCTTAATTAGCCGGTTAGCAGCAGCCTGCACCCAATGCTTCTCTGCAACCTTTTATGAGTCATCTGTCCACCTATGTGTGGACGTCCAACGCTGCGCTTACCGGTATGTAGCCTCCTTTCCAGAAACTTGCTGCCCCATTGGCCGTCAGTTCTGCGTGCTATGTGCTTGCCCATTGCCACTTCAGCTTGCTAATACGTCGGTCTATGTCAGTGACCGTGGAAATCATTGGGGGAGGCCTGTGTTCAGCAGTGGACGCCCTTTGGTTGAAATGATGATGATGATGTCAGTGACTTTAGTTCGTTTATGGATCTCACAATTTCTGATTCGATCTCTAGTTTATTGGGTATAAAAATTCCAATAGCGAACATTATCCCGGCATTAATGTTATGAAGTTCGTTGTGTCATTCTGCTCCTCACCGACATTAAAGCCTAAGGCATAGGCTCGTTAGTACTTTAAAACTCCTTATTTATTATTAAACTACCGTTGCAAACTCTCTGATCAACAGATAAAGGGAAATTAGCATCAACGCTACTATCGCTGTAAAATCTTTTATATACTTGGACTGGTACTCCGAAATTGGCTAAGAAATTTAATTATTACACCGGATGTGTTTTTAGATATAGGTCAAGAATAATGCAGTCTACACACTAAAGCCACATGAGTCGGTGTCTTTGGACATGTTGTCAAAAGTCATGGAAATTACAAGTCATCGACATGATTCTCTTGAAATAAAGTCGCCGACATCAAGGGCTTGGTGTGTAAAATCTTTAACACGCACTCACGTACCTACAAATACGAGTATATAATATAAAGTATGAGTTTAAGTAATATAAGTAGGTATTAAAATTTATATTATTACTTTGGTCCATTTGATTATTTCGAGTAGATTTTCGTTTGGAACCATATTATCAACCTCTAACCGCAACTAAAGATAAATTGATAAACCTAATAGACTTTTCTTAGCCACCAGAAAGTTTTATTAATAATACTGTGTATAAATTATGTAAATATATTAATACAAAAATGTTAAGATTAATACTAGATCTGTAACAAATAGATTTCTCATAAGCCTTCAGATTAAATCGAACAACAGCCTTAGAGAGAAGTAATAAGCCATTAGAAATTTTAATGAAATTATAAGTTACATGTATTAAAGTGAGTATGGAAGCTAATTTTCCAAGACCTAAAGCCAGTGAAAATGGAAAGTAAAGTTATCACTGGTATCTTTTCATTGTTCTTAGTCGAGTGGGAAGAATAAAGGTTACACCTTTAGTTTCTGTGGCCTTGCCAGGGCCCTAGCTAGGGAATAAAATGCCTTTAGGTGACCTAATGAAAGGCCTAACAGAAATTGTCTGTCTTCAGTTGTTTGAATGATCAAAGATTTTGGAATATTTCGGTGTGATACCTATGGATTATAAATTAATGATACCTTTTAAAACTAAAGAAATAAAATTGATAGCGGTTTGAAGTTCTGGGACATTGACATTGCTGTAAAATATAGTATGGTTCATCTTAGCTTCTTTAATTTAATGAAAACCATAAGATGAGTAAAAAAATTTGAAAATTATAGATTACTTACGTAACTATTATCCGTTAAGCTAGCACCCATAATACAAGTATTAAGTTGCTTACTTTGGGGCTGGTGCTGTGTGAAATTGTCAAAAGATTTATTTATTTATTGTCTACAAACAACGCTCACTTTCATTAATTGGAATATTGAGTTTTCTAGGAACTAGTTCCTAGAGGTTATACGTGTAAGCATGCGTAAGTATGGGCCCATAACCTCTAGGGGCTAGGAACTCTACAAAACTACATGATCGCTCCCTCATCTCTCTCTTTTTTTTCTTTTAATAAATCTTAGTTCCATCAGCACTCTGTACTCTGTACTTTTGTACTGATTTATTGGAAGATATTGGTATCTTAATACACCTCTGTCTGTAACAATAGATCGTCTATGCACGTTTTGACTTGGGAATAAATAGTAGACATTATTACTAGGTCCGATAAGATCTTTGTTTTTAATCAAAGAAATTGTAGCACAGAACGTGTAGACTTTTCATCAATGCATAGTTAATTATTGATTAGACAAACGAAAATAATTAGTTCACATTGTTCAGTAAACTCATGAATGGAAATTTTATGTTTTTGTGAGACATTTATGAATAGAGTAAATTTTCCCTTATTTATGTGCTTTGGTAGAGATCTTATAAGTTAACGTAATAGAAAACATTTTAATTCTGTGGTATAACTCACAATCGATTAATTTGTGCACACTTAAAAATAGTATAATTTATGTACAAATAACAAAATTTTCTTTTTTTAACAGTCCCGGAAAAGTGCTCTTAATTACAAACAAATTACCTATACATGCAACTACTATCATTAGTCTAAAACCTGCTTTTCACTATCACTTCCTTCCTTAATCGAATTCCGAGCTAGATTAAAAATCGATTCGGCAGTCGATTACGCAACGAACACCTGTAACAAAACGCGCGCGGGTGCATCTCACGCAAGTGGCACGACGACCATTGATCCGGAACGCACACAGCGTCATCTACACACACATACACACCGTAGAACCCCGAAAATGCGTACACGCAAGTGCTCGTATTGAAACAATTTCGTCGTACGCGTTTTAATCGGCCGTTTTCGGACTTGTCCGGTTGCGTAGTGGGGTGAGGGACTTAAAACTGACTGGCATTGAATCGACGCTACATTTTGTGCTAAGCTTTCCGTAGGGGTAGTTCTACCAGTCATGAGGCGTTACGTGTTTGCCCTACTTTTAGTCGCGTCGGCGCGGGCGATGCCTGCGGTCGAGAGCGAGAATGATCCAGGCCTCATGGGACGCGTTTTAGGAGCAGTTAAGGAGTGTGTTGACGGAGATGTTACCTTGTGTTTGAAGGTGGGATCAGTGATAAGTGAAATAAGTGTTGTGATCAGTGATTTGTGGAATTACTAAGTATATCTTTTGGTTGCAGGAGAAAGCGTTGAAGTTCACGGAGAGTTTTACGGCGCGGGAGATGAGTTTGGCTGATGGGGTGACCTTGCTGGGAACTGGGTCTCCGAGGTCTGCGAGGGCTCTGGAGCCGTTGTCTGAGGAGCCTAAGGCCAGGGAAGCCCAGGTGGAGTCCAGGCTGGTCGACTCCGCAGCTGACTTCCTGGAGAACCATGTCATCCAGTTCAAACTGCCCACATCAGCCGTCGAGGGAATGAAGAGGTCACTTGAAGAAGGTGCGTATTTTTGATTATTTATCAGGAATAATTAATTTATAAAAAAAATATCAAAGTGATCTCGTTTAGCCGGTTGTAAAATAACGTAAATTATCAAATAATGTAGATATTATAAGTATGTTTTTGCTTAAAAAATTATAGATAAATCTCATTAATTTAAAAAAAGTAAAATAAACAATATTGACAACAACACAAAAACAAATATTTAACACACATCTCATTTTCTTCTAATGAAATTACTTTTTTACTCACTAATTAAGTAATTTAAGTTAAAAATTACTTTTGAAATCATTAAAAAAATAACAAGAAAACAAGTAGATACATTAGACAAATCTAATGTAAAACAAATAAGTCTTAACGTGTGACATAAATATTACCAAATCAAATCAATAGGACAGAAGATGACTGCTAAATTATGCTAATTTGACAGTCCGGTTAGTTTATTATGTTCTCGTGAGAGAAACCCTAAATCTAAAAAGATTTAAGCTGTTTGTAAAAATAATAATAAGACAGATTAATATAGTAATTACTGTATAAAGAGGCATAGGACAATAAGTAAACAGTTTGTGAGTTCATTTCAAAATCAAATCAGAGATAAAGCTTAGAAATCACTAATTAATATAATTGCACTAAAAATAGACGTCGTTTTTTCATTACGTAAACTCTACAGAAGCTGATAAAAAAGAAAGAATCATTACATAAATCAAAGTAGAAAAAACAAACGACGAAAAAGAAACAAATGCAACACAATAAAACAAAATAGAAACGGAAGAATGAAATAAGTCTAAACAAGCAGATGTAATGGTTCGTGGTACACTTTATTTCAATGTTAAACAAATAGAGCAAAAATGATTGCGGTTTGATAACTATTATAGTTTTGAAGTCACGACGACCGGATGCTAAGTGATATCGGGTTTCAAATTAATCTGATACGAACAACTTTTACTTTTTGTCTGCCGGTCTGATTATTATAGTTAGTAAAGTATACTGTAATTTAAATTCTTCGGTTTATCTTAACGGTTATCTTAACTTACGTTATACTAATCCACTTAAGTGTAAAATTGTTGAAGTGAACTAAATGGTTAGTTATCATAATATCAGTACACTCGTAAGTCATACCAATTTCATTTTATAATGTTTCATCAATTTTGATTGAATATTTTAAGAAGAGTGATGATAGATCGTGTAGACAATTAACTTCACACCATTTCACGATTTATTTCCTGAAAAAACTGTTAAAATAAATTAATTTAAGTAATTGGGTGTCAATAATCAATCAACAAGCCTGAGAATAATTGGAAGGAAATAATTGTGAATCAATGAACTGCAAAGAAGCCGCTTCCGTATTATGATTTATTTATTTTTAACAACTTATCAAGTACACTCTAAATTCTTATTCTAAATTTCTAAGTGTGACTCGTTTACAACTTAATATTCCTGATATGGACTCGGACAACGGTACCGTGTGTACAGTTGCTGACAAAAATTTGATTACATTTCTTTATGTTTATTCTCAATATTTGTTCCGATTGCGATAGAAATAACATTTACATTTTTGGTTTCTTCGTGGTCATGCTTCGTGGATTAGATGATAGATCATCATAAATCGTTTGTTATGACTCACTTCACACTACCATTGATCGTAGGCTTAAATCCGGTCAGTAACAATATCCAAATTAAACTCGTTAAAGTATTAAAGTATTATAATATCCGGAAGCTAAAGATAAATTATCAAAAATGTCCTACCATTAACTCTTATCTCGGTTCGGCCGAGAAATTATTCTGTCACTTTAAACTATATGTAAAATTTACGAATGTATTTTTTAGAAAATGTCAAATAAAATAAAATCATAAACTACGTGTGATATACAGGTGCGTGTTTTTACATTCCACCAAACCTTTTTCCATTCGACTGTACCGAACTTGTTTGCTTTAGTTAACTAGCCGCTTTGACATACTAGCTTAGTTTATTATCACTTGCTTCTAGTTTCACCTTTTTGAACTTTACGTTTAACGTGTAGGAATCTGCTAGTCATGCAGTGAAATTATCATCGTTGGTGCTTCCAACGAGATTCCGCGAGTAAGGTTTATTACAAATGTAGTACTCGTACATGTGTTATCATTGCAATATCTACGTAAATGACAGTTGGCTTTATCATAGTACATTAAACGCAAAACCATGAGTTTTCATTATGTATCTGTTATTAATTTTAATACCTAAATATTGTTCAATTTCTCATTCATGGTAGTAAATTCAAATTGTTAATTGGTATTTAGGCCTACCTTTTCAGGTCACTTTGTATAAGATTCTAATATAACTTGCTAGCTAATGATAAAGTATCAACACAATATTCCTTGTTGATCCTCAGAATTACGAAGATATCATTTATCACCCATTCGTTTCTCTATACATAAAACGCCACTGACCTTGCTCAATTCCTAATGCAACTTAATTTTACTGTCCAATAACATTCTAGCTACTTCTTCATTATCAAACCTCCTTTCTAAGAGCTAAGCTTCACTATCATCCACCAATTCTTGACACATTTCACTATCTAATCAAAATTTACTACCAACCGTTTCTTCATATCGCACCTTAGAATTCCATTCAAGTCCAAAAACGTTACGCACACTGACTGGGTCAGGAAAGCGGCTCGCATTCCTGCCTATTAGACAGGTTTAGTCCTTCTGAACTTTCATGATGGAACCTGTTCCAAGCCGGGGCCAGTCATCGTGAAATCGAGCCATAACTGAGCATCTTCTCCGAAGAAAGTTGTCTCGCCTTTCCAATGAAGCGAGCCTTTGATATTCTTGCGGTAATTTGATGTTTTCCTTTGTAATTGAGATTGTTGACAACAATTCTATTATGAAGGCGATAAACACTAGATTTACACCCGTATTCACAAACATTACTATGCGCACAGTGTGACACACGAACCAATCACAGAGTTCTATTCAACGCTGTACGTTCGATTTGCTGCTCCACCAAACATCGTTTGTGAATACGGGCGATAGTATAAAATTCGAACCTTTGATGAATGACAGTTTGAATTATTTGGTACGAAGAGCATCTGCTCTTTTATTTTGAATCTCTATGGTGCAGCTAATACTACTGATTTCAAAAATGATATTCACTCTTTAATTATTTTTACTAGTGAAAGTTATATTTTGCATAATTTTACCAATAACTTGTTTTAATCAGAGGCCTTGAAGTAGAGAAAGTGATCTGAATATTTTTTATTGAATGAAGTTCACATTTGTATACAATCAGCGTTTTCTTTGTCCTTGTTTTATTAAACATCTGTACCTTATTATTTTCTTAATACTGTCTTCTTATTCTTATTCATGGTTTGCTATGATTTCAAATGAGAAAACCATTTTTATTACTAATTGGTTTACTCAAGCATATAGAGGTAGATTCAAACAATAATCTACCGAACTAGGACATGGAAGCGAACAATTAACTAGCAGGCCAACATGGTTCTAATAATACAGGAAATACTACTAATGCAAATAAAAACTCCTCTGCAATTTCGAAGCACGCAAGTACAGACCGCACATCAAGCTGGTTACTGTAGAATCTTATTTCGTAGTAATAGGTGAGCTTTTGCTATAAAAATGTACAGCTTGATGTGATGTCGCCCGTACATGGGATGTTTTATAGGTTACCGGTACTTACTGGAGTGTACTCGATACGTAAGATGACCGGTTCACTGAATATTGTACAAGTAGGCACGCATACTTAATTAAATATACAGTAAGATATTATCAGATGGTTTCAAGAGTAGGCTAACAATAAGCATTTGCATACTTTCTTGAATAACATTTTACTTGTTTGTTTTTGTGTTGAAATGAACTTCCTTATTAGCGTTAATAAGTATAAACGCTGGATGATTGGATATAGGTGACCGACATATTTTGAAGGAATATTCTTGTGTTTATAATTTTTTCATTGTTCTTTTTGCCTCTGGTAAATTAGAGAGTGACTTAATCTTCTTACAATGGAGACAAAATGACCTAATGATGGTGATGATTATACAAGATACAATAAAATTCTCTTTTACAGCTCGTGGCAAGAAAAAGAAGATCAAGCAGCTCATCCCTCTCTTCGCTTTGGCCAAGTTGAAGATCACCGCCCTCATTCCTTTGTTCCTCGGCATCATCGCCTTCGCCGCCACCAAAGCCCTGCTCTTGGCCAAGGTCTCCCTCCTCGTCGCCGGTATCATTGCCCTCAAGAAACTCCTGGCCAGCAAACACCATGAAACCAGCTACGAAGTTGTCGCTCATCCACACCACGAAGAACACTTCGCTAGCAGTGGCCACGGGTGGGGCAGGTCAATCGATGACGCCCAAAACCTAGCGTACGCTGGCCATATCAAATCTGATTAAGCTTTTGATTTAGATAACACATTGAGGGGCAACCCAAGGGTGTATTTTAAGTCCCTCTTTGTATAACGTGTAAAATAGTCACAATATCGTGTCTACGAATGTGTATATTGATTTTATTTATTACTAGTTAAGGTTTAATTTATTTCGTAACTTATTCTGCGACCCTTTGTAAGGGATGAACGAAATCTTGTTGTTGTTATCCAAAAAGTGTTCCAAGTTTGTATGATTCCTCGTGTATGTTATTAGTATACTATATTAGTATTTTTTTTCACACCCTATACGGTATCCGTATTTGTGTATTTTGTTTAAAAAACTCTTTAGTTTCTACTTATTATGTGTTTAACTGTTTTAAGTATGTTTTTATACTTTCTAGTCCTACTACTCTAAGTCCTTTTATTTTCAACCGACTTCAAAAAAGGAGGAGGTTCTCAATTCGACCCGTATGTTTTTTTTTTTTTTTTTTTCTATGTTTGTTACGCGATAACTCCGCCAATTATGAACCGATTTGAACAAATCTTTTTTCGGCGTATAGGTAATACCTCAAGGGTGGTCCCATTTAAATTTAATAATAGAAAAAACAACCCCCAAGGGTGGAAAATTGGGGATGAACTTTTTTATACGCAATATCTCCGCCGATTATAAATCAATTTGAACGATTATTTTTTTGTTGAATAGGTATTATCAAAAGGGTGGTTTCATGCGAATTTGAAGAAAATATTTCACCCCCAAGGGTGGAAAATTGGGGATGAACTTTTTTATACGCAATATTTTTAATTTTTAGTTTTTTTTTTGTGTTCACGCATTTGAAGTCGGTTTTATTTTTTTAAAAAGTTAATTATTATCTTAATAATTTTTATCTTGTATGAAAGCATCTAAATATTGGTTTATACGTTCAAGTATTTATATTTATTATTATTTATATTATAATATTATATGTATGTGATATTTATTTATCAGTTTATATTATTTTTATCATATTTGATTATTTTGTACAAAGTACAATATTTTTATTTAGTATTATTGTTTATCTGTGTATATAATTATTATTTTGTGATATTTTTTGTTTTATAATATTGTTCCGCCTCGTATATATCATGATTTGCGAAACAATAATTATTATTTGTGTGTATTTGTATTATTTATATAACACCAATCGTACAAATAAAGAACTGAATGTTATTATGCTTTTTAATTAACTTTACGTGTTTAATCTTCCAATTAAAAAGGATACGCTAATAATAGAGCAATTATCATGATTGATCACTTTATTAGTCATGCCGATGGATCTAAGAGTTAAACCGTCTTTAATTCATTAATCGACTAAAAATAAAAGAAATTAAAATACTTTCAATACATCCGAATACAATAGCCATCTCAAGCCACAGCTTTATTAAGTCATCTTTACAAGAGTTATGACTATTACGATAATTTCAAAGTTGCAAGATAGTCCAATTGGTCACAGTACATTACAGAAGTGTATACTTATTACATGCGGTACTGCGATGGTATGTGGTTAGAGAACTGGCTGTTTTCACGGTCTTGCATGTTAAGTAGTTAATATCAGGGTCATTTGGAAGGGCGAGGCAGTTGTACTAACGGGACTGAGGACTCCTTTGGTGACAAAGTTTATACAGATTTTTTTTATAGTTGTCATTCCAAAGTTCTGTAACCCATCTTGAAATAACTTTCTTATGAATCCCATCTCTACTTCTTACTATTAATTTATTGATCTACCACTGTATCGGATAATAATTTAGGAGTTGACGGGTAACAGTCGCAATTGTGGAAATACCACCATAGTCCTACCTACACAAACCTCGAAATCCTGGATTATAATTTATAATGCATTAACTGTGGAGAGACTGGATTTGAGAGTAACATAGTTTTAGTAGTTTATTGTACTTTCTTTTCCATGTAGATTGTCTGGTAGCTTTAGCGATAAGTCCAGCTAAAGTCTGATCTTTTGTGATTGATGAATTGTTACTGTTTATTTTTGCGCTCGTTACAACGAGCGCAAAAATAAACAAGCTTACAAGCTCCATCTATCTCTATCACGACTAAAAATGGACTCTACTAAATTCATGAATCAATTTTTGACGAAAGAGTCAGCTAAATTAATCCCGAAGTGACAAATATTCCTATTTTACTCTTCGGTTTCTTGACACTACAAAATAAATAAGTCAACTTTGTCTCGAGGTGAAAATAAAGCATATCAATAGATAATTGTAATACATATTTGAAGTAGAGACAATTAATTTGATTGATAAAATGCAATGCAGTATGCAATCGAATAGAGCGAAACCTAGCTAAGAATCTAGATAGGATATCTTCCGCAAAGCAAGCAGATCTAACAACAAAATCAATTAAAGAAAGCACACGAAGAAAAGGCGGTAGAAGTTCAATGGGTTTTAAACAGATGGCGCTGTAATAAACTTTCACTGATTTGAAAGCTTTTAGTTTTAGATCGCATGTTTGAATGTTTTTATGATTTTGTAGATTACCCACGGTTGGGATCGAAAGAATTGAAGAATGTTTTATAGCAATTAGTCAATGTTAATTTCTACAAGTAAAAGTTTGTTTATTTGCAATTTCATATTCCCACAAGTACAAAAACTATGTAACATGTCAGTAGATGCACTTAAAAGTTGAGTCAATATTAAAACAGGTTGCAGGTCCAATGACAGTTTAACTTTCCCCGGTACAAATTTGACCTTCACTGGTTGGGTTTTTATTGGCGGTCAAGCTATACAATCCTGGCTACACAGGAGTCGCAGCGGTGGGAACGAGAGGTGGGAATAGTCTCGTTTGGTATTAACACAGATTAAATTGCTTACTTTGGTCATAAATAGGGTTGGGACTCTCTCAAAAGTTTTGCAAACCCTATATTAGGAAAGGCCGAGTTTCAATCAAGTTAAGAGAAAATAGGGCGTTTCTTCCGTCTCTCTCAAAGAATTCTCTCCTTGCATCACCCAGGCGTTCCGTGGGCTCAGGTTGGTCATGTCATATGCGTAACATCCACTTTCTTCGATGGGCGTGCCGGATCTTCGATATTCGTGATTCACACGGTCCGCTCCGATGGCACGGCTGTCAAATATTACACAATCAAGCTCGGGTCATGAATAAAATTAATGGTGAATAAATTGTCTGGAACTAAAGGCCTGTCCGATTATTTAAACAAAAGATAGTCGATTGAAAAATATAAAATGTAGACGATCTATTTCATTTATGGAATAATATACTTAGGCTGGGTTGCATCATCAAATATTTAACAAACGTCAAAAATCTGTCAAAATCCATACAAAAAACACCGGTTATTGTTATAGTTACGGTAAAGTAAGTTGGTGCAACTCAGCCTTACTGTTTACTTTGTAATTATTATTAATTTATGAGATTTTACACCAGAACCCTACGCTCTAGTGGTTTGAGATGCTAAATCCGATCTAGGTACCTACAGAAAATCACTTCTTTTATTGTTTCCCAGTTTGGTGAGTCTGAACCAGTAAATTCTGATTTTCTCTACCTGCAAAAATATAGGTGGGTATGCAGAGGGTATGAAAAATCGGCAATTTACTTGAACCATACTGAACATAGGCCTCACCCAATGATTTCTTTCCATATCGCGCGGTTGGTAGCCCGCATCCAGCGCCTTCCTGCTACCTTTATGAGGTCATCGGTCCACCTTGTGGGTGGACATCCCACGTCAGACGCACATAACAGCTCATAAAATTTAAACTCAAGAGACCTAGATTATATAAGGTGTTATTTTTTGTACTGATCATACTTTACCAACGCATCTAATAAAATCATACAAATACAACCCAAGTGTTTTTAAAAAAAAATTCAGGCTAGTTTTCGAGTAAAACGACAAAGAATGTTTCGAAAAAAATAAAAAATAAATCATCCTTTGAGCGCGGTGAGTATTCGTTTGTACGCACTATCGTAGTAGCCGGCCGAGGGCAACGACCACTGCCACGTGCCGCGCCGCGTGAGTCGGCCATATTGATATCGCTGCCAGTCGCTCCGCGCCCACAGCCCGCGCCGAGCCGCCGATCGGCATGCGGGAGCGCAACAACATAAATAATCGTCCCAGTCCGTCCAATGCGCCCAAACGTATTGCAGTGTATGTGTGATTTATTACAATGCCGCGCTTGATCAATAACAAAACGCAGGTGAAATTATGTTTCGGGCACACTAACTGGCCGACGAGAAACATTGACGAGTCGAAAACCTTCATACCTTGCTTGTTTGGAGCCGCGCAGCGCTTCAGGGAGCGCAGCCGTATCCTGACTTGACGAGATTCCGTGCGCTTCGAGGACGAAGTTCTGGATTTCAATTTCAATCACCGGCACAGTGCTGGCGGTACCCAGATGCGAGCGCCGCAGACGGCGGCTTTTGCGTAAAAATACGGAATGCCTTATCAAGGAGTTGTTGCCAGAGGGCCACGACCGCGACCTAGTTCTATCGATGGTTATTGCGGAAGTCTACCTAGGTACATACCTACAGTGTGATTTGGACAGATGAGTGCTTGTTTACGCGAAAGGGACTTTTTCCGTAAAAAAGTTAGTGCGCGAATTGTGAATACAACATCCGACGTGGTGTCTAGTGAACAGCAAGCAAGTGTGCAGCCCGAAAGCATTACCTCAATTCGATCGTGGCTAGATTAGACAGTGCAAGACAGTGTTTACGTGAACATTCAACAAAGGCTTGACGTTCAAAATGTATTGTGATTAGTGTAATAATAACCTAGGAACTTTAAATAACAACATTCAAAATAGGTAAATGTGTGAATAAGTAAAATCAATGAATCTAAAGTGTGATGGCAAATCATAATTTAGGAATTAAAACCAGGAAAATTGATCAGTGAGTTTTATTTACAACACCTATTCATATTCAATATTAGGGTGCATTTCCACTGAAGCGAAGCGAAGTAGTAATAGGTATGTACCTATCAATTTTTTATTACGTCTCTAAATAAATTGCGTAGGCATTACGAAACCGTAGATATTGAATTCCAATTTCTATCCTTTTTTAAATTTCTAGTTTAACGCGGATGATTCGCCTCGGTTCGTTGGAAAAGTCCCCCGCTATTACACTAATGAAAATACACTTATTTACCTACTTATGTAGCTAGATTTTGTTTCTCCCAGCGCGTAGTACCTATTAACATGACGTAACATCGTACATACTCACGAGTGATAATTTTTGGTAACGTAGGTTTAGTGTAATCTAACCTTTATGTGTGTGAACGTTGAATGAATGCGCGCGGCCATTGTTCGTACTCGTATGAATGAAATGAGTAAAGAAAGAGAGAGAGGCAGTGAGTGAAGACAGGATGGTTGTAAAAATAATATCTTTTTTTTGTTAGGAAAAGTAAAAACAAAAACTAGCCTGAATTTTTTTTTAAAAACACTTGGGTTGTATTTGTATGATTTTATTAGATGCGTTGGTAAAGTATGATCAGTACAAAAAATAACACCTTATATAACCACAGAAAATTCACATTTAAAGACTTTTTGATGAAATGATTACGTTAAGTGCTTTTTAAGGGCTTAACTATGTTGTACTTTCTTCAACAACTTCATTGAGTAGGAAGTTTGGCTGTCACAATGAACAATACAATAAACTCACATTTATTCCCTTATGTACCACGAATTCCACCTTTTTACTCGACTGGCCAGAATGAGGGTTATTCCTTATTCCAGTGTTAGAGTGTATGGATTTATGCAGCAGTGGACGTCTTTTGTTTGAAATATTAGTTATAATAGATTTAACACTGAATTTGAGCACGCAACGAGTGTGTTGTGGTATGGAACCGCTTTAGACTTGATTGGGCGACTTGAAACCTGCTTATGTGAATACTCGTAAATGAAATAACTATAGCAAGTAGGCTAGTACCCGTTTTCACCATCAATCCCTAATTTTTAAGTGACCCCTATGGTAACACATAACAGGAATTTTGTTTTCATAGGGGTTACTTAAAAATTTGGGATTGATGGCGAAAACGGCCATAAGACGCTCTTACTTTGTGGAAATCACTTGAACAAAAACGGAATAAACCAACACATGATAGCTCTATGTTTTATGATCTTGTGTGAACTCGAGAAAGTTTGGATGAAATTTCTACGTTTAATGTGTGGATATACTGCATTGTTCACATGTCGCATTTTGAGAATATAACTTACGGAAACGTTGGCAGCCATTATAACAATATAAAGAATTTAAGAGGGGTTCCGTAACAAGCAACAGAATTTTATTAATAAGGTGGGTTTTTAAATGCACAATAATTTTATGTGTAGAAGACTCATGTGTGTCATCAACTTCAAAAGCTATTAAGGCAGAATTGGCACACAAAATATTTGCGAAAACACTCGTATGAATGAAATACTATATTTTTTTTTTCTTTTTTATTAATAGAGCATTATTTCTACATGATATTTTATTACTTTAAAGGAAGAAAAACACCAAAATATTTTTGCAAGTAGGTAGGTATTTACAAAAGCTTTCGCAACCTCTACAATGTCCCACTAACATGTGCTTAATATTCGTTTTTTCAGTGACGCCACAGTTATCCAACTGACGGATGTAGGTAACCGAATGCGCGTGCGTTGAATGAACGTCGGAAGTTGAATTAGGTAATCGCGAATCGCTCGAGTAACGTCTCAGCGCTGGTTTGTAGCGTATGCAAAAAAAAAAGTTTTTGACTTAGTTGTACCGCAGAATCGCTAAAATCAAGTGGCAGTGACATAGCTCATAGAGCTGATGGCCGCTGGGGCAGGAAAGTTCTTGAGTGGCAACCACGAGCCGGAAGACGTGGCGTGGTGGACCGACGATCTGGTGAGGGTCACGGGAGATGCCTGGATGCGAGCGGCGCAGGACCGGTCTTTGTGGAAATCCTTGGGGGAGGCCTTTGTCCAGCAGTGGACGTCTTTCGGCTGAAACGAACGACACCTAGTAGACAACAGATTAATTAGTTAAGAGATTAAGATTGGGTTTTTATTGACTGTAGATTTTAGATCTTAGGTACATAAGATTTAGTTGGAATATGCTCCCTTTTTTTGGCGATCAAGCTGTAGTTCTTACATCCTGCCTGAGAGTTGCAGTGGTGGGAGCTAGAGGTAAGAATAGTCCCGTGAATTTTACCTGTAAGATAGAATCTACATGATGTCCTATGATCTGAGATGATGTCACAGTGTTTAAGGCGTTTTGTACATAGAACCGTCATTGTTCGGCAGTGTTTGGGAAAAGATTATGCCTAACATTGGACATGGACATGAAGTGGATCCGATGATGAACAAACTAAACTTGAAAAGGTTCAGATGAAAATGAGAACTCATTTAATCAACCCTTTTGTTAGGAAAAAGCAAGGTGTTTTGTATACATTTTGTAGCGCTATATTTGAAGGATATTAAAATAACAAAACATTTTTAAAACCACCCAGTTGAATCCACGCCACCACGGAGAAAATTCATGAAATGCAATAAGTTTTTAACATTGAGTTTTGACAAGTAATTTAAGAATCAAAACTTCACGGTGCGCGCTGTCTAATGGATAAACGACCAATGATTCATCGTGCACTGAACTAACAACTTATTATGCTATAATACGCAACATGTTAGAGATTCCAAACATTATCAGACAGCCTGTCTAGACCGGATTTAGCTGCTACTTTGTTAAAGCTCAAATTGTACAGCCATCTCTTTTTCATCATTCATCATCATTTCAGCCATAGGACGTCCACTGCTGAACATAGGCCTCCCCTAATGCTTTCCACGTTGCCAATGATTTTCACGTTGACCGGTTGGTAGCGGTCTGCGTCCAGCGTCTACCTGCTACCGTATGGTGTCGTCGGTCCACCTTGTGGACATCCCACGCTGCTAGTAGCCTTTAACTCATGACATTGGCATGGAAATTTTAATAAAGAGTCTAATAACAAGAGAACATAAACAAAAGAAGACGAAGGTAGAGAAATAATTACTTACCTACTGTTTTTGTTTAACTTGTGCATGAAGAATCTTTTTCAGTTGAAATAGAGGCGATTTTACAACTTCAATGTGTAAGTCTATTGATGCTGTCGACTGTATATGAATACAGATACAGATAGCCAAATACAAATGTAGGCTCCCTTAACTGACCACCCACGATGACACCGTGTTGAACATTGTATGTAGGAGTTTTGTTTGAATATGTGAATTTAAATCAACGCGTAGGTTTATCACGTAAAAGAAATTTTACCAGAAAAGCTGGATTCAAACGCTTTCCTACAAAAGCAGTAGAAAATTCTACACAAAAACATCTTGGAAGCAATGGCCTAGAAGCTGAAATGATATTCCCTGGGTAAGGTTTCCGAAAACCACTAAAACAGGTGCTTTGGAACAAGTGGGAGGCCCTGATCTTCCGAAGTTTGATAATGATGATTTTAATTGTGGACAAAAAAGTCAAACAATTTTTTTTTCGTGGAACCCAAGCTGCCCACCTGAATAGTAAAAGCACACCAACCGGTTTAGGTAACAATCGCACGCCACCGCTCATACATCATTAACACCTTACGGCGCGTACGGGAGAAATCCCAGCACACTTGTATTCCGTGGGTGATCTGCCCGTACCACACAAGCGGCAAACACTGTTCTAGAATGAAAAACTTTACTAAGACCAAGGATTGATGATTGTGAGATGCTTATTTACTTTAGAAAAACATAGGTAGGTACACAAAATAATAATGAGATCCGACAAATATACGCTTGCAATCTGCCGACAGTAGTTTTCGTGTTAATTCAGTAAAAAGTACGACTGACGCTCAGTGATGTATATTGTCTTCAAAACCTTTGCTTTAGGCTTCTAATGAAGGAGACCATGCTCATTAATTAAGTCTTTTGAATGTTGGTTGCAGTTACTTTAATCACTTTGGTTTGGAGGCAAGGTCGATTGCAATTTTTGAACGATTTAAACTTACTCTCAATGCGTGAGACCATTTTCTCTGAATATTGCTGTATTTTTTGGTGAAAGTAGTACTTACACAATTCAGATATTTTTTTAAACTAACATTCAGGTATAATAGTATCAATTACATGCAAAATTGTTTGAACGTGATCCTGCACGCAAGTATTTACAGTAGGTTAGCGTGTATTTTAGTTATTTACCTATGTTTTGAACTGGCTTTTAGTCAGAATAGTTAAAATCTAAACCAATTACTAACATAATTCAAAAACTGGTAATTTTATTGATTACAGTTTACTAAATCACGAACAGTATTTACAGCAGTTGCATTAAACATTATAGTATTTAAAAGTTATACTAACCATTAGTAGGGCCTACCAGTGATAAACAGATCGTTCTAAGCGCCAACTTTGTGCCTAGAAACCGTGAGTTCCTGCAAATGGACTGTCCAATCAATTTGAAACTTAACGTGTCCAGTTAAGATCTATTTCAGAACCGTCCATTCTCCTCGATGAATATGCACTGAACTCTCACCGATTTGACTGTCATTGTGAGGCATAATAATGGCTCGTCGTTTAGTGCACCATTAGCCAATTATTCTGTATTATGTTCTTTGCATTATTGTAATTGATTGATAGCTTCTCACCTCTTGTTAGGTAGAAACAATGATGGAGCGGCGAGAAATGAACGGAATTAACGACTTGATCTTTGTTATTTGCAGTGTTTTGTTTTGCTTTAACTTCTTAATTAGCTTTGGATTGGGCTTAGAGTTCTTTTGCTATTTCTTATACTAATCTTTATTCTGTGACAGTTTTTAATGATACACGATTTCATACATTAGTCTTCTTTTTAGACTTATTTACTATCTGATTGCTATTTTTTATAGAATTTGGAATCAGCCTATGTTTGGTTTATGATGTTTAGACGATTATCAAAATGAACATTGTTTATAAAACTAAGACCAAGAATCGAGAACAGGTAAGCTGCGCCGGGCTGCTAACTGCTGGACCATTACATCATCACCGTACCACAGATAATCCCATAAAGTACTTTCTTTATTATTAATAGTATGCAATTAAGCAGAAAAAGTTATAGCATTCAAACACTGACCTATGAGATGATCAGCAATATTTCTCTCACGGACGATTTGGCTTGATCTAAGCCGACATTTTTGAATCTCTTGATGAAGCGGCATCTCTATTGTGTCAAACATAATAAATTCACTAATTTATACATCGAAGGGACGTAATGAAAATTGCGTAATGCGTTTCCTCATTTTGATTATAAATTATTCATGCAGTTAAAGAAAGCTTATGTTACATCATTCTGAGGTAACAAAGGTTTGATGCGCCGATATAATAAAACAGGTAAGACCAAGAAGTTTTGTTATAACATAATTTTGTCGTTTATATGCTACAATGACGTTCCTGGCGGGTAATTTTAACTTTCGCTTGCTGTACCGCCTTCCAATAGTCAAAAACTGTTAAAGAATACAAATGGTCAGTAAAATATATAGGTAATAGGCAATATACAGTCCAAAGCGATAATAGGTAAAATATTATCGGTTTTAGAAAGTGATTTTGCAACCTTCGCACCACATTTCTAAATTTCTGTTAGGATTACTTACATAGGCTCAAGAATTTAGTAAGTATGTAATAAATAATATTTTTTTAGCCTATGTGAATCAGTAAAATGAACTTAGTAACTTTATTTAAATTTTTCGACTAAAGCCCTTAATGAATATCAAATTAAGACAAAAATATAGGTCATGTGTGTGTATTGCATTAAGATGACCCTTGACTTAAGAAGTAGACATTTTAAAAGGATGTATAATTTTATGGCTGTGACCTTAAATTGATATTTGATATGACTAATTCTGCGAAACCGACCCGAACTCAACCCAAGAATGTGCCAGTGCCCAAAATCGGCAAATAAAAATCGGCCTACAAAATTTAAGGATCGTCAAAAATTTTAAAAATCCACCGCCTCCAATACAATGTCACCCTAACACACTTTTATTCCATTAAAAACTAGCATAAACGTGTTAATACGCTCAACATCTGAGCTTTAGGCTCGATTTCGTCATTCGCATTGACAGCGAGCGTGACATATGAAATTGAGAGGGGGGGACTCAAAATAAAACTCAGCGTCTTACAGCCATCCTCAACAATTGGTGCTTAGCAACGAACATGAAGGTTTACGTGGTGGCTTTGTGTGTGGTAGCAGCTGCCTCGGCCCTGCCGATGGCCAAGGAAGAAGGAGCAATGGAGAAGTTCATCACCACATTAAGGGATTGCGTGGAGACCGACACCTTGCTGTGCTTGAAGGTGTGTTCAGTGAAGTGAAGTGATGTGCAGTGATTAGTGATAAGGAACAGTGTTTTAAATAGGCCATGGACGTTAAGGATGTGATTCCAAAATTAGGTCATCAGTGAATCTGAGAATTTTGGAAAATTTTCAACATTAAATCCAAATGGATCTGGAAGTGATACCGTTATTTTTGGAAGTGGAACGATAGTGGGTTCGATTCCCAGCGTTGACGCTGACCATCTGTAGAGGCAATTAAGTGGTTGATGAGGCGGTATCATTAAGTCTAATTAGGCAGTGGTTACGGAGTTAATTTAGTCACTTTGAACTTAACGACCGAGATAAAACTAATTTCGAATTTTAATAGCCACTAAACGTTACTAAGTCAGAATTGGAGTAAAAACCATTTCAACTTTTTTTTAAACTAATTTTGACTCTCTCGAATTCATTGAGTAACAAAAAATATTAGTTATCTTCCTTTTTATAACAATACATAATTTATTCCATATTTTTTCATTGATGAAAAAAGAACATTCATTCACTCGCTATATTAAAAATCAACTTCGAGATGCAAGTCTTAACGCTAAAAATTTTAATAACAATTAATTATGTCCACAGGAAAAAGCAATGAAGTACACAGAAAACCTCGCAAACTCTAAGGACATGAGCGTCGTCGATGGCATCTCCTTCACCAGAACTGGAAGCCCCCGATCAGCCCGAAGCTACGAGCCTCTCCCTGATGACCCCAAGGCCAGGGAATCCCAGATAGAAGAAAGGATCCTGGACAATGTGGTTGATTTCCTGGACAACCATGCTCTACAGCTGAGAATGCCCAGGGTTTTCGAAGACGACAACTCAGTAGGTGATGAGGAAGGTAATATACATTGATTTGTAAAATTTTTAGATGAAAATATCTAGATTATTTTCTAAATTATTTCATAAATTCTAAATTGAGCTTTTAAAATTGACCAGATCACTTAGATAATTCACTTTGTATCCCAAAGTCAACAGTTTAATTTGTTTCCTTGTGCATAAATCAACATAAATGTGAATAGCAAATGCAACAAAGACACGAGCTAGATGATTGATAAAGTTGAATCTCATTAAATGTATGCTAATGCAGTATGCGAATCGAATATGTAATTTATTTCGGAAATACAAATTACCAATCCCAACAATTGGTCAGTATTTTTAAGATAGAAATCTGGTTTGAATTTGAAAATTTTGGTATGAACAAGTCAAGCAACTACCAAATGAAAGCTTGGTTAAAAAAAGCTACTGATTTTAGGCGCCAATTGCACATAACAGAACACTTAACTTTTGAAATCGATTGTTTTTGTAACGGTGAAAACTATTAATCTTATTCACACGATTGTGAACTGGGATGGTACGTGTGAACATGAAAATGGCGGTGCAAGTTCATAAGGCCAGAAACACACGACGGAATAGAAATTAGGTGACATGATAGAGCTATTAACCTGGTACTTATTGTCGTAACTAGAATTAATTGCTATTAAAAGTAATTTCTAATGTCTCATAATTATTATTGCAAGAAATTTTACTTGAAAAGTCAAACCTAAGGTAAATTGATACTCAAAAAAACCTCAATAAGGAGCTGCTTTTCCAAAATTGATGCTCCATAACGTATTACGCAATCAGTAAAAAATTACGTCACAAAATGACCCTTACGTAACTTATGTTAACTTTCTCATTATGAAATCGAAATGAAAATGTCCTTTCAAAAGGAGCCAAATTACTGTGTTGTCACAAAAAAGTCACCGTGACTAACACTTCGCGAATGCAAATCTCTCAAAGATTGCAACATTTACCGCAAAGTGAAAATTCGAAAAGCCGCTAACCACTAACGTTATGGCCATTTCTTTGTTGTTGTCCATATGTGTCCGGGACATAGTATTGTGCCCTGAGTTGACCTCGTTAGTTTGCGAGACTGGACGCATAACTATTGCTGTAATTGAACAGTGCATTTTGTTACATGCACTTTAAACAATTATAATAAGCATTTACAACGAAAATTTTGTTAAGTAAAGACTTATTTTTGTTATGTACACGTACAAGATAGCAGTAATAAAAAAAAACAATTTCCTAGATAATTAAAAAAATAATCGTCGTTTTGTTTTCGTATTATGTATTTATTTACAGTTATAGAATGTTAGTGCTTTTAAGTACTATTTTTTCCAGTATTTATAAATTAATACACTGTTGCAACAAGTTTTTCTAAACCTGTCATTTGTTTCCATTTCTGTCAAAGTACTTGAGACGATACCCCAAATTCAAAAGTTCTTAAAAAATGACGATTAACACTCTCATCACTTGACATGTCCCCGAAAGCTCATGCACACCAAGCCTTAGCAGTTTTAATTTCTTTTCCATAACCATCGTTTGAACTCTCGAGACCTTCATCTTTTGTGCAGGTACCAAAACTAAAGAGAGATTCAATTGTTATACCTCATTAGTATCTTGATTGTAATTTGTCTCGTTATCCGAGTATTATCTTGTCAAAGGTCCATTGTATTGTCCTAACTGACCCTTGGGTAATAAAAGATATTAAGATTTGTCTAAGACGCCCATATAAATGACTTACCGTTATAAATGTAACCGTAGAACTAAAATTTTATTCATAAACAATGGTCAAATTAACGCATTATCATCAGCTGTCTTGCCTTTAATGTAGGATTCTTCTTAGAATTATCACACAGCTTCAATCGCACCTATTCGTGTGTCAATAGAAAGTTCTTGAACAAGTAATATTTGGATGAGCCTATAAGCTAGTTCCAGTTGGTCAAGCCCACACGGATGACCGTAATCATGGTGAGAACTAAAACCAGTGTAAGCAAGTTTCCCAAATGTACGAGTTGCAACTATTAAAGCCTGTTATTTATTACCTAATACGTTTTCAAGTTCTTCAAGCTAGCTCTATAAGATAACTATTAGATCATTATAAAGTTTAGTTTTTTGCTAAATCTGGTCTAGATTTTGTTCTGCTTGTCTAATTACATGATCATTAATTTTATTCTCATTCCGGTTTGGTGAAAAATCGTAGTTATTATCAAACATTTTTTTCTTCGTGGTTATCAAAGTTACCTACGAGTACGTGTGAATTAAGAAAGTGGAGTAAAATTATGTATTCATATTCATGGAATTTGGAAAATTAATTTTAATTCCCATGATGCCCATCATAAACTTTATGATCGTTCCGTCTGATGTCACATTTATCATTTTAGAAACTGCCTATATTATAAAACCGTTTTTCGATCAATTCAGCACGATTCCAAAAATATGGAAATCATACCGGTTTGTGTGGTCCTCGGTCGTGTGATTTACATGTACCTACTCACTTTCACAAGCTGATTTCTCTCGAAAATACCTTCAGTTCATTTCACTTTTATTTTGGTGATCCTTCCTGACTGTGCATATTTGGCTGCAACGAGTTTGGGGCTACAATTTTTTATTGTCAACATTCTTTGTTGGTTCAACAATGCATGTTGCGTCGGCTTCGTCGAGATTCAAAAGATTATTTTTAGCTATTGATCCGGACAATACTTTCTTATACCGATATAGGCACGCGTTCGTTGACATTCACATGAAGTGCCATCAAAGAATATGCTTGACAGTCACTCTCAGAGATTTATAAATCTCAATCTCTTGATATGACGTGAAAACCTACACAGGTGTCAGCCCAAAACTCCGCTACATGAGTGGCGTTGTCAGTAGCATTCATTTAATCTTCCTGCGTGCAGTTGTTTACGCAGGGTACGACATCATGTCATGAAAGTTGCATTATTCAACGATATAGGTAGTAAATTGTTATGAAATGTGTATATTCATGAAATGCTAACATCTTCTTTGTCATTCCAGGTCGTGGCAAGAAGAAGAAGAAGCTCAAGAAACTACTGCCCATCCTCGCTCTCATCAAGCTGAAGTTGGCCGCCCTCGTTCCTTTGTTCTTAGGTATCATCGCCTTCGCCGTCTTCAAGGCTTACCTCCTCGGAAAGATCGCGTTCATCGCCGCTGCCTTTGGTGCTATCAAGAAGCTTCTTGAGAAGAAATCCAGCGGTGGATGGTCCGAGCCAGCTCACGAAGAGCACGGTTGGGAAAGCGGTGGCGGTGGCGGCTGGGGCAGGTCCCAAGACGCTCAAAGCCTAGCGTACGGTGCCCACGCTAAGCAAGCGTAGGTCTAAATTAATTTAATAATTTATTAACCAGCTCCAAAGATTAGGAGCCTCCATTTTATTTGGCTCATCAAGGGCCTTCATATTTTCTTCATTTAACTTAACCACCGTTTCATTTTTATGACAATGGTTCTATATGGATGAGTGTGAGTCGCGAATGGTCTTAACTGTATATTTTACGTTACAGTATTTTTTATATTTTCCTTTTTATTTTATTGATATTTATTTTATTTTACTTGTATCTGTCAACATCTATTTATCGTTTCGTATTTATCTGTCATTTAGATAGTTTATATTTATTATAACACTCTATTACTCTTCATATCATATTAATTACGTATCTCTATCTATGTACCTATATTGTACTCGTACGTATATATTTATATATTTTAACACGTATCTATTTTGTGTAAATATTTTACAAGTATTGTCTTAATCTCTTTAGAGAGTACTTTATTTGTTTACCAAATATTTTTTAAGTTTTTGTTCCAAAGATATTTTATTTTATTTGTGTATTTAGATTTTTTAGTTGTTCTTATTTTTTATTTAGTTAATTTTTCGTGTGATTTAATTATGAGTCATATTTATTGCCGTATGTTATGTTTTACGATTGAATGTTAATTTATTATTACGTTAAGTAATTTATTTTACGAGGATCCGCGTAAAAACGAATAAACGAATTCATACAATAATTCATGTATTTTCTCTCATTTCCTTCCTGAAACAATAAATAAATTATCAACTCTTAGGTAACATAAATTATCATAATTACAGTTATATCAATAATTATCAAAAGAATTCCGTATTTGTTGATTTATAAACTGACATGTTTTGATATACTAAATTAATTGTGTAAAGATTATACTAAATTATAGCTAATCAATTACTAGGTAATTAGCTAAGGCCTGATTAACAAACAAAACAAATTGCCGTTGTACGTGACGTACTACTATGAACTCATAATATTATGCATTCTTTGGAGAGTTAGAAAACGAATGCTCCTATACTTACTTCCTTTCAATTTGCATCATTTTAAACTACTGCCTTACGAAAAGAGCTATTTGTTCTCGAAAAAATTTCATCTTCCGGTTCAACTAAGTAATAGGTTAGAAAGTTTATCCTTTGACAGTTAGAGGTAAGATAGCCAGTTTTAAGTGGTTGTGAATTCCGGGTGAAGCTCGCTTCCACCTTCGGCCTGATCATTACTTACCATCAGGTGAGATACAAGCTAAGAGCATTCTCGTTGTGGATAAAAAAAATATACCCCTCAACCATTAACATAAACTCTAAAATGAACATGAAGTTATGACTGCCCTTTTCAAACTATTCTATGTAACTGTAAACTAGAAATAAGAATGAAGAGAGGTCATCTTATAAACTCATTTATGTTATGAATCATAGAGTTATTGAATCAAATAAAGTCTCAAATCATGCTCAAAACTCTTAACAATTTATGTGGTCTCATTAAAAGAACGAATTAAATCTCTACTTAGCCCAATTCGATCAACTTTTATCCGAGAATAACTCCTGGTATAACTGGCACATTTACAGTTTCAGTATGGGAAAACCTCTGGGAAAATTGACGATTTATTCTGAGATTAATATTTACACTTGTTTGGTCGAATCCACCCTTAATCAGAAACGTCGCCCCTTCGTTTAGTGGCTGTATGTAAAAGAAGGGGCTATAGTCTCATTATCTGTAAAATATCTATACTTACCTATTAATTATATGAAACCAACTTATAGACACCTATAAATATGTAGGTTATAAGAGAAGTTTCAGGGCATAATTATAACCTTTCGAGACAAAACTGGAATTTTATAAAAATCAAAAGTGACCCATTCTATGTAAAGTATTATTTTATTGATTTTATAAGAGAGTCGCTGGTAGATCCGTTCTATTAATCACCCAGTTTAAAATAACTCTCTTCAGGATGTTTGCTTACTGTACTTACAGTAGAAATCGTTCTTCGCACGTTTTGTAGTCAAACAATCGTTAAGTGTTCTGTTTACATTGTATAATGTATATGTTTGTAGATAGTCTATAGTAAAGGAAAGGTCACTACTTATATACAGACTTCAAGATAAGTCATCGCTTGAATTCTATTTTAAAAGAAAAAAATATAGCCTGAAATCTAAAATGTAGCACTAAATTTCAAGTAGGTACTTTTAAATAACAAGTTTGAACATTCATCGCGTAACATTTATTTTTTCTTTATTTAAAAAAGTAGGTACACCTGCAAAATATAAAACGTGTTTTTAGGTATAAATTAAACGGTAATTAATAAGTTTACTGAAAAGAAATAATTAGGCGGCTATTATGTATCTAAATACAAAAGACAATAAATAAAAACTGAATCGTTAGGTGAAAGGAAAAGTTATTTTTACTATTTATTCCTTAATTATTTCGTAACACATCGGAAACATAAAAACAATTAAATAAATATTAACTTGTTGAATACGAAATAAAAATGTCAGCAGCTTCCTTGAATATGATAAACTGAAACGATTTTTAACACGAAACTTCATTTACTAATTGAAAGGAATAATTTTATGTATTGGTGTAATTATTTCCTATTTTTGTTTATCTGTGACATATTGTGCAGTCAGTGCCCCTAGGGGCTACTTTGAAAAAGTAAAATCTTCATAGATTTTTTCGACGTACTCGCTAGCGACGTACTGGGCTATGATCGGTGTTTCTTTACGAGATCGAATCAGAAATGAGGAGATCCGTAAACGAACTAAAGTCACTGACATAGCCCGACGGATCAGCAAGCTGAAGTGGCAATGGGCAGGGCACATAGTACGCAGAACTGACGGCCGATAGGGCAGCAAGGTTCTGGAGTGGAGGCCGCGTACTGGAAAACGCAGGGTGGGACCCACAAGGTGGACCGACGACATCACAAAGGTAGCAGAAAGGCGCTGGACGCAGGCCGCTACCAGCCAGGCAGCATGGAAAGCATTGGGGGAGGCCTATGTTCAGCAGTGGACTTCCTATGGCTGAGATGATGATGACTCGCTAGCGAGCACACCTAACGTAAACTCATGGTAAATCACACTGAAGAATTATTTGCCATGGGTCAATACGTGAAAACCAACGAACTCATAAAGGTAGCAGGTAGGCGCTGGATGCAGGCCGCTACCAACCGGGCGATGTGGAATTCATTGAGGGAGGCTTATGTTCCGCAATAGATATCCTGTGACTGAAATGATGATGATGATAATCTTCTAATATAAAAGGAGAAACTGACTGACTTAGTGACAGATCAACGCACAGCCTAAACAGCTAAACGAAGGCACTTGAAATTTGGAAGGAACGTAGCTTAGGTACCGTAGAGGTCAACTAAGAAAGGAATTCCCGAAATTCCCCCGGGAACGGGAATTAGCGGGAAAATCCTTTTGTATGAAAAATCTAAACCGCGTAAGATAGATGAAGGGGGTAGAACGGGATCTACGCGCACGAAGTCGCGGGCGGCCGTTAGTATGTAAATAAATAAATATCACTGGACATTTTACACTACGCTTCTAGTCCCAAACTAAGCAAAGCTTGTACTATGAGCTATGGGTACCTACTAGACAACGGATATAAACAAACTTAAATACTTTTTTTTTGGAAAACATACATAATTAATTATACATAGTAACACACAGCCCCATCACAGAAAATAAAATTCATCATTTCAATTTTACCCGGCCGGGAATGGAACACGGGACCTCTCGGTATAATAGTCCGTTCCGAACCACTACACCATACGGCCGACAACGTTAAAAGGTAACTTGGAACTAAACACAACTTTGTAAGCTTTCATAGACATTTGACAAGTTACTATTTGGCTGACAGATTGCCCTTCGAAGCGAAGGTCATCATCACCAAGTAATTTATTCTTCACTGCAGAAGGAAGACCTTCCTTACGAGGCAGAGGAGAAGATTTGGATTACACTTCTCACGATGCATCGATGGCAAAATGTAGTCCTGATATTCGCCAATTGAATGCCAGTAATGATGAACTTAATGCCATTTGGCATTCTCTTCCAGTCAACATTTGGACCAATCAGAAAATTAGAGTAAGCGGTAACCTTACGTTAACTTTATATTTTTTGAGGTTAGTAAATGCCAAATTATGTCAAAGTTGAACAAAGCAAAAATTAAATCGATCTATAATATTTGATTCAGCGCCTTCCCGCTACCTTTATTTATTTATTTATTGAGAAACTCAAAAATATAATTTACATGGTTGAAAACATTACATTACATCAGAGATACTTAGCCAATTACTGAGTTTCATAACTGCTACAAATTCATGATTATGAGGTCGTCGGTCCACCTTATGGGTGGACGTCTTACGCTGCGCTTTCCGGTACGTGGCCCCCATTCCAGAACCTTGCTGCCTGCGCTGGATGCAGGCCGCCACCGACCGGCCATTGTGGAAATCATTGGGGGAGGCCATATTCGCGGACGTCCTATGGCTGAAAATGATGATGATGCTATAAATGTTTGATTGTCATAGCCCGCAGAATCGCTAAAATCAAGTGGCAGTGGGCAGGGCACATAGCTCGTAGAGCTGACGGCCGCTGGGGCAGGAAAGTTCTTGAGTGGCGACCACGCCACATACCACACACCTCCCACTAGGTGGACCGACGATCTGGTGAAGGTCGCGGGAGGCGCCTGGATGTGAGCGGCTCAGGACCGGTCTTTGTGGAAATCCTTGGGGGAGGCCTTTGTCCAGCAGTAGACGTCTTTCGGCTGAAAACGAAATGTTTGATTGATAATGTCATCATGGTTTCTTCAGTCGAAAATTCTGACACACACAGTGGGCCTCATACGCAAATATGGTCACGTACGAGAAGAAAGTGCTGTGATGAGTCAGTGACTGCGGCCTTGAGCCAACGGCACTACGGGTATTACGGCCCAGTGGGGTCACACTGGGTGCTTTTTATTATTGTGGACATTGTGATATTTCGGACATTACGAGTATAATAAGTAAGGCCCGCCATACACCTAGGGGACCTAGATAGGTACAGGTTACTTATGCACCTTTAAAAGTTTCATGCTTCGGGTCTTCAGGGGGTGTAATGTGAGTTTACGTCAAACGTATTCGATATCGACTACGTAAAAAAAAGTAATTAAATGTATGACGGATTTTGCAGCGCCCCTAGCGGAAACTTTTAAGAACTAAAATCATCATATTTTTTTAACGCAGTCGATATCGAATGCATTTGACGTAAACTCACACTAAGCCTCCAGTTTATTAAATTGTTGCAATTAATTTAAGTTTGCATACTGAGTCTCCTTTAACTGTTAAATCATGTAATGTATCTGTAGGGTACGTAAATTGCATGTTAATTTTATTAAACTAGGATAACGGTGTTGACTTTTTAATTACTTACCTAGTCTTTATATTTATTGAACTATCTTAAGAAAAAATATGTATTGTTCAGTTGTTTGTTTTCCTAAATAAATTTAAAAAACTATGTAACTCTTAGACAGTCTGGCTAGCTACCATCATCTTACCTAAGTCTTTCGCCATAACAACAATGTTAACAGCATTGTTGTGTTCCGGCAGTTAGAAGTGATAAGATAGCCAGTTCCTCTATGGTTGAGGATTCCGGGTGAAGCTCGCTTCCACCTTAGGCCTGATCATCACTTTCCATCAGGTGAGATATGTGAAAAATCTAAAACGTTAAAATAACGGTATCGTTATAGCCAATGAGCTGCTGTCATATGTGACATTGAGTGACAATGAGTTGACATTACGTCAATGTCACACTAGAAAGCGGGAGATTAGAGGGACGCACGGAAGACTCCGCGCGCATTTGTGCTAAGTGATAAATTGTATTTAAAATGAGGCAATATAATGTGAAAGTTAAGTATCCAGAGAATAGATTTACCGGCCTCTAACAGTTAGTAAATAATTAAACCAAAAAATCACCACGTGTGAACCATCGTTCACTCCATGGGTGCGGCCGAACTTTCGCGCTGAATCTCGGCAACCTGCACACGCCCTACGGAAGCGGACGTGGTTCGGATACCTGCTGTAGGTATACTAATTACTTGCTGGTTATTTAACTTTGGAATACTATTATCATACATCTTGTAGTTTCATCACTAATTAAAATAAAAAGTCTTTCCCTAACACAATAATCCGTGCCTTTTTAAAGCGAGAGTGAATAGGTACTCACACCCGTATTCACCAACGATGCTTGCTTAAGTGAAGCAGCAAATCAAACGCACAGCGTTGAATAGAGCTCTGTGATTGGTTTGTGTGTCACCCTGTGCGTCCACGCGCACGGTGAGACCTCATAGTAATGTTTGTGAATACGGACATCACAGCAGATAATATGTATCATTCTAGACTGCATTTCACTCGATTGCGGTCAAATAAACAAACAAAAAAATAACCCTCTCATTAGTACGCAGAAGTTTTATATAAGGATACTGCTTGGATTTATATGAGGCACTCAGAACATAGCCTCTACCAAATGGTTAGTACTTTTCTCTTTGACAAAGCTTTTGACCCATTTTGACCATCTGTTTCCCTAAAAGGGTCACTTTCTGACCTACCAGATTAAAGTAAAGTAGTTCTAGATAAAGTTTAACCAAATAGAAAGCTTTTAACTAAGAAATGTCGTCGACCTTGTTTCCTAATGTGATGTTTTCTAAATACTTGAAAGGCTAAGTGGGTGTATAGTTATCCTAATTAGTTTTTGTCTAAATTTTGGTATCATTATGGATTTTTTTTAATACTTGATGCTGGCAACTTCGTCCACAAGATAAAAAAAAGGAAAAAAGAAACTATTTTATTCTTTTATTTTACTTTTTAAGCGACAAGAACTCTATGTCAGTACCTGAATATACTGCGTGAAGTTGCTAGAATTTTATTTTTTTAATATTTGTAGAACGACTAGCCATCTTTTGTTTTTGTTTCATGCAGAACAAGGCAGATATTTGACTGCAATCGCACTTGATGTTAAATGAGATGCTGTTTATGTACACATCTGGTGAAGAAGATACAATTTTCATATTTTTTTCCATGGTTTTTAATTATTTTTCTATTTTTCACGTTTAATAAATAAGACCTTATTGTATTTTAAAATATAAAACAATATAATAGTAGAATCATAAAGGTAGCAGGAAAGCGCTGGACGCAGGCCGCTACCAACCGGGAAACATGGAAAGCATTGGGGGAGGCCTATGTTTAGCAGTGGACAACCTATGGCTGAGATGATGATGATGATGATAGTAGAATAATTTTGTAATTAAATCATTACGAGTTTTCCAATTAAAGGAGACTACGTTATTTAGAAGACGCATTCTTTTTTTGCACAATAAGCAATATAAGAAGATAATTAACGAAGTTGTTCTATCTGTTCTCACGCTTATAAACGTTTAAGAAGACAAATCGATGTGATCATAAAGTTCTGGAACAGTCTTGAGCACAATTCTGGGAATCTTCGACTTGATATTGGAAAATACCCAGACAAGCTTGCTATAGAAAACCGTTAGAACGTGAATAGGTGTATCTGTAATGGTATTTAGAATAACCAACGTTTTATTGTCAAATAGTTAACAGAATCCAAGACATTAGCTCTACACGCCCTACCTAACCTATCTAAACAAACTTTATAAGTACCTGTAGGTGCTTATTCACTCTTGCCTTGAAAGGCCCTAATTTGAAAATAAGTTGGCAATTATTTTCAAAATCAAAATCAAAATCAAAAATATTTATTCAGTTTAGACCACAAGTGGCACTTATGAACGTCAATAGAAAATAATAAAAAAAGAAAAGGTAGCCCTTATGGGGCACTTTACATGTCTCCTTATCTTTTGGGCCCTACCAGCGATTCGAGACAAACATATGGCAAGTGCTGAGAAGAAACGCCGGAACAAACTCAGTCACCACTTATTGCCAGGAATTATCTAACGGTAAGAATAGTCAAATTTAAGTACATCATCACGTATTTTGACTTGAAAACAACGTCATTGAAGCTGAGTGAATCGTTCGGCTGGTAAGAAAAGGGTCGTAGGTTTGAATCCCAATTGGTGCAGTAATCAACTGAGACTCAAGAGAGCGATCATTATTGAGTTTAGATAACTCAAAGTCAATAAATTATAATATTTGAGGTGGGATCCTAAAAAAATAGTTTAAAACATTTGAGAGACTAAAATTCAGTAAACAGTTGAGTATTCCAGCGACTTGGCCCACTTTTAGCTTGGTCCACGGGACAAGTCTCCGGATCGAATTTTAAAATATTTTTCTTCCGGCAACTGGGCTCAATGATTCTAGAGTAGTTTTTTGTTGATTTGGTGTTTAATTTATAAAAACATTGAAGGTGGGCCCAGTTGCCGACTTGGCTCGCGGAGCTAAAAGTGGGCCAAGTTGCTGAAAGACTCAACAGTTTTGGCTACAGTCAAAACAAAGTCATGGCTGGGTCGATTTTGGAAACACATTTTACACGTATTTTTCACGTCATTCCGTACATCCTTTGTAACACCAAGCACGCACCTCCTTTCACTCGCCGGCAAACGTACACTTGAACTCTGATTTAATAGTTTTATAATAACAGTTGTGTAACGTTAAATGACGTGACACAGTAACTTATAAACGGCAGACAGTACTCTTTGATGAGTATGTCTGGGCGGTTTGTCGCTTAGATGTCATATTTGGGATTCCTTCCATTCGCATAATGTTTTTGACATTGGCATTTTTTTTTCGCATAAAATTATTTTTCTGTAATTAACCGATTTAAATTGGATATAATAGTGACAAAATAGGCTTTAGCGGGGGTGCATTAGCTGCCTATTTATTTTTATCATACAAAATAAAAATTATATTATGCGTAATTACACTTTACCAAAATAATATTATGGCAAAAAATGTTATGCAAATGGATGCCCGTCATATTTATGTTTCTTTTTAGTTCCTGGAGACCATTTTGTATAGTAAAAGTTTCGTATCCTATATCCTTTAAGTATTTAACAGAGGGAAGCCGGTATATTTTTTTTTAATATTTCGAACTCCTATGTTTTTATGATTAAATTCGTTGCGGGTTCCAAGTCAGTTTGCTATCCCCCGGGACAACTCAACCTTCACTGGTTGGGTTTGACTGGAGTCCAAGCTGTAGATCCTGGCTGTACAGGAGTTGCAGTGGCGGGAAAAAATGGTGGTTTTAGTCCCGTTTTCATTTTTGTTGTCACCGTCATTATTATTATTTAGGGTCCCTTGTTCATTCCTGGAGGTTACTTTGGAGGTACTTTTGTGTAGTCGACAGTACTCAGATTTCATTTTTGTTCCAGAATATGTTTTATAAGTACATAAAGTGCCTCAGTTATAAAGCTAAAGAGTCCTCCTCCTATTTGACCGCAATTGCACCTGATGTTAAGTGGAATGCAGTCTAGGATGATACATTATGTGCCCTGTAAGTGCCTATTCACTCTCGCCTTGAAAAGGCCCGAATTACAGTGTTCTGGAAAGACAGCATTATTAACATAATACTGTTATAGCATTTATGAACATAAAAGCAATTCGTTAAACCTTTTTATCAGGAGTCTATTTTCAAACATCCTACTCGTAGTTATTTTAGGAAATCGAAAGCATTTTAATCAAATTTTAACTTGCGATAGTGTTAATTATACGGGTATTGGTGAACGAATCGCAAATGATAGTAAAATGTAGTTAATATGCAAAATAGAACCAAGATTTTCATGAAGTTTATTTACTTTTGATGGCTTGCACTTTATTGCATTGCATTTAAGGCCAATTCAATTGACGTGCGTATGTAATCCGTAATCATAGTTCATGCACCGTACAATTTTCTTTTAGTCGTTTACTCCCGTATTCACAAACGTTACTATGAGGTCTCACAGTGCGCGTGGACGCACAGGGTGACACATGAACCAATCACAGCTCTATTCAACGATGTGCGTTCGATTTGCTGCTTCACTTAAGCAATCATCGTTTGTGAATACGGCCGTAAAACTGTTAAGTGTGCCATATGAGTACAACAAAATATTTATGAATGTGTATAAAGGTCACAGAGATGCGCCGAAAACACGAAAACGTAACCCGCGCAGACGATCCGACAGAAAGTCGAATTTTAAGGTCAAGATACTAAACTTTTCCGGTTATAATCGACCTCGAATCGAAAAAATAGCTACATATAAAATTAGGACCACCTCATGCAAGAGGTAACAATCAATTTCACTTTTTATTGAAACAACCGAAAATTGAGTTACAACATTTTCACTTAGCATTATAGTGCAAACATCACTTTTTCTTTCGTTTGTGATAGCAAGAAACGCGCGAGTATTCGTGTGTAGTATGCAAACTTAGCTTTCTAACATCAAATATTTATTTTTCTACTTATCCTTACATTTTGCTTATGGCATATCAGTTAGTGTGCGACGTTAAACGACGACATACGTTACGTCAAAGTTATGGTGGGGGCTTGAAGGATAAAATCCATCACTTTTTTGGGAAAACATCATAACCTGCCAAGCGTTGGTTGGAGTAAAGCACAATGAGTATATACACGTCAATTGTATTTGTGGCCCTTCTGGCTGCAGTGCGTTGTGGGCCCGTGCAGGAAAACGGCGTAGCTGAAAATTTCGTTGGTGCGGTATCGGAATGCATAGAGAGTGACACGTCGCTATGTCTCAAGGTGAATACAATGGATTTACAGTGAAATTGTGAAGTGTTGTGAAAAATTAAAAAGGATTGACAGTATTCTCATGGAACGGTGTTTTTTGAAAAGTGTAGAAAAATGTTGATTTGTTACGGGATACGCGAAAAAATTGGGAGTGATTTGCAATGACTGAAACAGTGAATTTGTGAATATTCATCTCTGTGAAATAATTTAAAAAATATTTTTACGAATTATCTACCAATGCATAAATAAGTTTTCAGCCATTTCAAGTATCAAAATTTTATGTTATAAAAGTGTTTTCAACACATACATTAATACTAAAAATTGGGCAGAATTCAAAATAGTTTTGCCTAGTCGAATTATAAAAGGAACCTCGTGATTAATTTATCAACCTTTTTTTCTAAGCTTAATTTCGAGGAAATGGAATTTTCACACTAATTACCAGTGAATATTCATAATTTTCATTTAAACCCATTATTTAATTTCGAATAACTTTAGCAAGTCCCAAAATTAGACAAAAATGCCTAGTTTCAACTTCTTTAAAAAGATCTCGTTGGGGCGTTGATAACTTTGTGAAAAAAGTAAAAAAAAAATATTTCTGCATTAGCCAAATAAATCAAACTCATGTATTCATATAAAATCAAATCCCAACAACTAATTCCAACCAAAATTGCAGGAAAAGGCCCTCAAGCTGACCGAACGCTTGGCCATCACCAAAGATGTCAGCATCTTCGACGGTATGTCCCTCATCAACACCGGATCAGCTCGGTCAGCTCGCAGCTACGAGCCCTTAGCTGAAGACCCGAAGACCAGGGAGTACCAGATCGAAGAGAGAATCGCTGACAACATCGGAGACTTCTTGGACAATCATGTTCTTCAGCTGAGCTTAAGCGACAAGTCCGAAAATGAGTCCCGGGATTTGGATGAAGAAGGTAATTTCAACTGTATGCTAGAGTCATAGGTCATAAACTTGCTAGGTATACGTCATAATTTTGGGACAAGTCCTAGAAATTTACTAATGGTAATAAAAATTGATACACAAATTACTATATTCTAAAACGAAAACGTTTGGAGTTAATTAACCAGTCAAATGTTTATAAAATTAGTCAATAGTCAAAATTTCAGTCAAAATTTTGATACAAAAATGTGCCCTTTTGCATTTTAAATCTGGAAATATTTTCTCCTCACAATATTTTATGTCCAAAACATAAAACTAAAGAAAGATTTTCTTTAGAGAAAATGGTACATTGACTTAGCACAATAGGCAATTGAAGTGTTCGGATGTCACAATAGGTAGTAAAAGGTACAAAAGAACTTCTTACTTTGTCTCTAAAAACTATTTGTTTTGGCGTACCATTAATCATAACTCAAAGTACGTTGAAGACAATAAATCTTTACTTAGCATACTTATTAAACGGTTAACGTTTATCTCAATTTGTTCATTAGCAACTAAACTGCAATTAAGATGGTTATCTCACACAAGATCTTTAAGAAGGTGGATTAGTCATATTTGCGCAGAATCGTGAGCTTTCTTTAAATTATGGAGTTTGTAAGAGTTTTGCGTACGATTAAAATGCAGATTTTGTGTTAAGATAGAATACTCGTGATAATATTTTTGAGATTCGACTTTCTTATTTTATGGATCTAGTAAAATATGATACAATATTAGAAACGTTACACACTTGGTTACAACCTTTATTTTTTGGTGGTAGAATTGATGCCACCATATTTTGAACTCCAGTGAGATAACAATAATAACATACCTATAGTTCAAAACCAATGAAATTTTTTTCCTCTTTACCAATTATAGGGGTTAAAAAGAACGCTATTTTAAAATTTCATTTGTGTCTTTACTAATATAACCTCTTGAATTTAGTGATGCTATAAAACCAAACATTTAAAATTTCATTTCTTCCACAGCTCGCGGCAAGAAGAAGAAGAAGATCAAGAAGCTCCTGCCCCTCCTTCTTCTCTTGAAGCTCAAGATGGCCGCCCTCATCCCTCTCTTCCTTGGAATCATCGCCTTCGTCGCCGTCAAGGCCGTGTTCCTTGGCAAGATCGCTTTCGCCATGAACGCTGTGAACCTGATCAGGAAACTCCTGGCTAAGAAGGGAGGAGCTTCAGAGCCCTCAATTAGCTATGGTGCCCCTCATCATCATGATGAGCACCCAGGATATAACTACGAACCCGCTAGTCAAGGGTGGAGTCGACAGGCTACCGATGCTCAATCTCTAGCCTACGGTGGTCAGTTCTGATAGAATTTCTTGTGTGTGTCTGTGAATTTATTTATTGTGTGTGTGTATTTATTTGCCTGTTCGAAGCTGCCATCTACGAGTACCTCAGTATTTATAAAATAAAGTAATTTGTTCGAATTTTTGTTAATTTATTTCTATTAATAAGCCCCATGAATTTTAGTCCATTAAAGGTGATGTTGCACATAGATTGTCTAGTCATCTATGAGGAATTAAGTCAATTTATTTATATTTTTCTTAATCCTTTTAGTAACAAAGCGATTTTTAATAGTCACTTTGATCATAGTTAAATTATCAATAATTTCATTGAAAATTATGCATACTTATAACGTTAATGCAAAGTAGATAGCACACAAAGCTACCTAAATAATATCATATAAATATTAACCTTTAACCGACGACGTGATTTTTTTGTCACGCCGTCTGCGACGTCTGTGGGACCGCTATACTGTTTACTCAAAAAGTCATATTTTTTTGTATAAAAGTATATTAGTTTTATATTTTTTGAGAACATTATAGTATTACAAATAAACATACGTATAATTTGTGAGGAATCAATGTATATATTTTTTTTAAATATGGCTAAAACTTTTTTGACCCTTAATTTCATTGAAATTACACTAGAGCTCAATAATACCTATATAACTTGTAAATTTTAATCAAAGCAAGAAAAACTATACTCCTTCCTAAATATAGTGAACATAATGAATAAAATAAAAATAAATGACACGTACATTACATGCACAAAAAAAATATGACGTAGGGTAAACATCAGGCAAAATCAGGACATTTTTTTTACCGCATGCCAAGCATTTTCGGAATGCATATGTAACACCTGTAAGATAATTTCGTTTTCAATTTAGGTGGACTAAAATGTACGTCTTTTTTGCAGCTGTTGCAATGACATCAGGCTGATTTGGCATGTCAGAGCCTAGAATACATGTCACTGTTTGCTTTACCACCCGTTTCGCGGTATTTTTTTACAGACTACCATCTTTTACATAATATTATGTTCAAATATCAATTTGTCATTAGGAAATATCTTTTCCTAGGTTGTGGTGGCCCAGGATCCATCATTTTTACGAAAAATTTGTCGTCTAAAACAAAAACGCCAGTTTCAGTATGGGACAAAAATGTCACGTAGTCTGCGACGTGCGGTCCCACAGACCGCTGTTGAACTTCAAATCGAATTATCTTATTAAAACTGCCCTCGTCGATGTAACCACTACCTGTAATGGCGTTTGGGCAACTAAACTCGAAGGTACTGAGACGCTCGGGACACGGGAGTAAGTAGAACATTGCAATCCAGAAATTTCAAAAACCGGAGCGGTCTGTGAGACCGCACGTCGTCGGTTAAAGGTTAAAGTAATAATGTCAATTTTCAATCGAAATAATCGCTGTTTATGCAACAATAATCAAAAATATTTTCAAACAACGACTCACAGAAAACCACGTCTTCATACCATAATAGAAACGCGCCATTCTTCATAAACCGGTTTCATAAAATCAGGTTTATACAAGGAAGTGACATCCTACCAACAGAGGGCGTGAACTATGAATAAAAGAAAAAGCAGATATTATTATACTACATAACCATGCCCTATCTTTTAAAAGAACTAATTCAATTTCGGTAAATAGCATTACTACTTAGAGTATGACATACCTAGTTAATTCTTTCATCATACAAAAACAATTGACATTGGGCCTGTAAATGAGACTATCAACTAGCGAACTTTTTTTTATCAAAGAATAAAATTTTAAATCCTCTTCAAGTTGAGCTACTAGTTGCTACCAAACATTAACATAACGACTCCGTTGTCAATTTATTTAACGAGCTCTTTTGTTCCGTAGGCTTCAAAAGTTCAGAAGAAACAATGGGCTTTGCTATTCAAATGATTTTCAAAACAAGTAGGTATTCATATTATGACAATTTATTGACGCCTATCTCCAAATGTATAATTCATTATGTCTGTAACACTAATATGACAATCCTACATTGTATACTTTTAAAGGCACTATTGTAATAGAAAAAATGCTTGACTGCCTCCAGCATAAGCCCGTCAAAAGAAAATCAAAACAGTGTGATCGATGAAAATGAATTTAATACCGATGGTCACTATGGCATAGTGTCATCAAGTTTCTACAAGCCATATATTGCTTTAAAATGCTAATTCGGCAAGAGTTAGTGGGGGTATTTAGATAAAAAACTGTTACCAATCAAGTCTGGCATCACAGTTCTTTTGGTCTCGGTGTTATAGTGTTGTTGACGAGATGAAGATCTTTGGATTGTTGTGTCTAGTGGCAGTCGCCTCATGCGGCCCGGTGGCTCAAGATGAATCGGTGGTTCGTCTTATGGCCACCAATTTTGTGGATTGCGCCAACAGTGAATTGACCCTATGTCTGAAGGTAGGTCCTGTGACAAGTGACAGTGACAACAGTGAAATGGAGTGACAAAATAAAATATCAGTGATGGATAAAATAAAACGTTTTTGCTTGCGAATTATGCGACTATTAAATTATTGTGTTATTTTTACTGGTTACTTTGGATCAATTAAAATTCAAAGTCGTTGAACCCAACGGACAACAAAAAAACTCAGATCCGAAACAAATATACTGCTTAGTTATTCCATTATCATATTTTTAATAACTGTATCTCTAATCGTATGCAGTCATGCTACATAGTTGTTGTTTAGAGGCAGTTCGAACCGTTTTTTATTGCTCTACATTTTTGGACTGCTTTTTGTAGCAATATAAAATTGACCTCGTAAAATCGTTTGTATCAAATATTAGTTAATATTTTAGTTATAATAGAAAGCTTAAACAAAAGTATGTTAAAATAGATTCCTTGATGATTGATTGTAGTTATTGATTCTTGCAAAAAAGTGTAATCATTTATTTATCAGTTAGATAGCTAAGCAAACGAAAAGCAGATAAAAATGGCCGCGTTAAAACTAAACGAATTAAGATCAGAATCATCTTTTTACCAAATAAAGTTATCTAAAATGTATTGGTTTGATAGAGTTCTTTATTTTTACATGTCACAAAATAAAAAAAATCTTTATTTTTTTCTAAAATTGAATAATTTATTTGTCCAGGAACACGCTCTTAGAGCAACTGAGAAATTGAGGGCTGTGAGGAAATTGAACATCATCGATGGAGTCACCATCCTCAACAGCAGCCCTAAGGAGGCCAGGTCATTGGACACACTACCTTCGGAGCCTGAAGAAAGGAACAAAGAGGTAAGATAGTTACAACTATCAATTATTATTAGTTTATGGTAATACAAGCTAACGAAGTTAACGAAGCTACTCTTTCTTAAAAAAAAACTTTTTTATGACTTTTATGAATCAATAGGTGGTTAGTAGGTTAGTTATGCCCGTTTTCACCATCAATCTCTAAATTTAAGTGACCCCTATGAAAACAAAATGCCTGTTAGATATCTGTTACCATAGGTGTCACTTAAAAATTTAGGATTTATGGTGAAAACGGGCATTAGTGTTCTAATTGGCGTGAAGAATGAGTGGAAGAAATTGCCATTAATTATATTAAGCTCGCCTATTGTAATTAGATATGGTGTGCGTTAAACTGTAAAATATTTTTTATTCCAAAATGAATATTGTTTTCAAAAGAAGTCAAAGAACTACAAAAGGTAGTCTTGATTGCAATAATATTGTTTAAATTATGATTTATTCAATTTAAATGTTGTAAGTACCGATATAACAAATGCAAGTTGTATAACGATCACTAAAGTTAAACTACTCATATTTTAGTATACAATCAAAAATGTTATTTACCAAAGCAAAACTATTGAACCAACAAATTACCTACTCAATGTTATAAAATTCATAAAAAATCTAAATAATGTTTCTTCGTCATGATGATACACTATTAGAAAATACGTAGCATCAAAGTCCTCTGTTTCATTAATATGAAACCTAATCTAAATTCACGATTTTTCCAATTACTCCCTAACGCCATGTTTTTTTTTATCAGGTCACTGAAAGACTTTGGTCAACAGCGTCTGACCTCCTTCAGAGGTCTGAATTGGAATTGAGCTTCCCTGGATCCGAAGATGACGAAAATGACTCCAGAGCTCTCAACGAAGGTAAAGATAAAACTAATAATATTGCGAATATTGAAAATGATCTTAACAGCACTCAAAATTCTTGATACTTTATACAAAAAACTGCATGAAAAGAAAATCTTGACACACAGAAAACTAACAACTCTAGAAGAGCACAATTTGATTTACAAAATCTAATTAGCTATTGAAATGCAACACGTGTTTTCAAATGTCCCGTCTTAGGTAAGAGTGAAACTGCATTGGAAATGGACGTAACTTTGCAATTCCAATAAAAGCAAATCGCCTTAAAGCTGCGCTTCCAAATGGTCTAATTAACGGTATTGTTCACAGTTGAGGAGAGCCGTGGCAAGAAGAAGAAGGAGACCAAAAAGAAGCTGAAAATGCTGATTCCTTTAGTCCTGATCGCGAAAGCCAAAGCCATTGCTTTGGTGGTGCTGTCTTTAGTTGTCATTGCAGCTTCGATCTTCAAGTTGGCGCTGCTCGCCAAGATTGCCTTCATTGTCAAGGCCATCTCTATCCTCAAGGCTCTTCTAGCTAAGAAGAACGAGCATCACGAAGAAGAGGTTTGGGCACCTCCTCATGATGATCACGGTCACGGAGGACACGGTGGATGGGAAGGAGGCTGGTCCAGGTCGAAGAAAGACGCTGGAAACTTGGCCTACTCGGCTTACAGGAAGTAAGATTGAAGTAAGAGACATGCGATTTGGCACCTGAAGTTGGGAAAACATTGTTGGGTTATTACTTCTAAATTATTTTATTGCAGCAAAAATGCTGTATAGTTTTTGTTTAAAATAGGACCCGAGAGATTTTATTATAACTTAGGTAAATACTATTTCTGTTTAGATCAACTTCAGCATGCCAAATTCAGAGCTACCTACACTGTTCACAATCTTGTAAAACTTACTAACGGTTTCGATTTTATGTACTGTTCATTTTATAAGTTACTCATGGAGGCCAGTTAATTTATTGAGTTATTTATTCGCGTGTGTTTGTGTGATTTTAAATGTTTTGTTTAGTTGTTTTATTTATTTTCTTTTCTGTCATTTTACATGTGAAATTTTGGGTGTAAATTTTATGTTACTTGTTAATTTGACTGAAAAGGAATCTTTTTATTTTATTGTTTAGTGTATATTTGTGTAAATATTATATGTTTTAATTATGTTTTTTTTTAATTATTTATGTCTTTATTATTATTATTTTGTGTTTTTTATTTTTTGTTTTATATTTATTGCGACGTAATGCGTTATTATACCAAATACCTTCTGTTTAATAAATATTATAGGATTGTATGTATCTTTATCTCTAAATTATGTATGTATGTAATTGTTTTTGTATTGTATGGTCTATTAATTATTATTTATTGATACTTATGTATCTATTTATGATCTCTGGTTTTATGTTATATTCTTCTTTAAGCACTTTATATGTATCGTGTATCACGAATATGTTTGTTATTATTATTTGTGAGTCTGTGTGTGTGAAAGTTGTTATTTATTCGTACAATTGTAAGCCATGAAATAAACCAAAAGCGTTATTTTGTTTATTTATATCTTTTATTTCTAACCTGCATATAATATCATAAAAATAATATAAAATATTTCAGATACTTACACATTTTCCACAATGAATACTTAGATAATTCCAATATGATAATTTATTTTCCTTCAACGGAAATGTGAAAGTTGATATTGAATATAAAATACATTTATGAAATAAGTACCAAATAGTTATGTGATAATATTTATTTATCAATCAAACATTATAACTGTGCTTTAAGCTTGACAAAGCTTTTAAATCAACTCTTAACGATCTAGACATTCTTGAAGGATGTATGTGTTATAGTCGAGAAAGTTAAATCTATTTTTATTCGGCCATTGTTCCACCACCTAGATATTTGTTTGAGAATTGAATTCAAGACTGCACAATCCTGAGAATATAATATGACATCTTAATCAAAATAAATTATAAACTTTTACTTGTGTCCTCGAAAACTTTTATGACTTTTGTAGATTGGTCATTTAGCACAAAATGGAAATACAAGCTTAGCACTTTAAGAGTAGGTGGTATGAGCAAGACATATAGTGTATAGACAATTAGACAGAGCTTATTGGTTAAACAATGTTCCATTGATAAAAAAGTGACTTGAAATTCTCTGAGTATCTACTGCTTCTCACGAAATAAGTTTTTAATGGCGGTCAAGCTATAAATCCCGGCTACACAGTACACATATACGTGCTTGGAGTTTCCCTGCGTGATGGAATCAGAAATGAGGAGATCCGCACGAGAACCAAAGTGACCGACATAGCCCGCAGAATTGCTAAAATCAAGAGGCAGTGGGCGGGGCACATAGCTCGTAGAGACGATGGCTGTTGGGGCAGAAAAGTTCTCGAGTGGCGACCATGGGCTGAAAGACGTAGCGTGGGCAGGCCTCCTACTAGGTGGACCGACGATCTGGTAAAGGTCGCGGGAAGAGCCTGAATGCGGGCAGCGCAGGACCGTGCATTGTGGAAAACCTTGGAGGAGGCCATTGTCCAGCAGTGGACGTCATTTGGCTGAAACGAACGAACGAACGAACACAGTACACAGGAGTGGCAGAGCGATGGGAATGACAGGCGGGTAGTCTCGTTCTAACGAAATAATTGTTATGCCCGAGTAACTTTGGTTTACTACTATATTATAAAGCATATATCAACAAATAACATTCGTATTTAAACCAAACTCCGTTTTTCATAGCTCTATGTCATCTAAGCTTTTAAACCAATAAGCCTTTTCAAAGCATTCATTTAAGTGGAACGTTATTCTATTGAATTCCGATTGAAAGTCAACGGAAATAAATACACGTTTTGACTAAAGCCGGACTTAATTGGACAGGTTATTGTCGACCTACATCCTTGGTCGTAGCAAAGTTGGAAATAATATGAAGTCTAACAAACGGAGATTTGATATGCTTTTAAATTGTTATTCAGAAAATAGCTGACAAAAGAGCGTCTTCAAATCTTTTAAGTTTTTGACTCCAACTTTGGTTTCCACCAAGATGGAGTTGAGCAGAGAAGTAGAAATAACCAATCAGATTCCATTATTTGCACATCTCCACTCTGATTAGCTTCGGTGGAAATGGATCGAGTAGAGTGTCAGGGCACTTGTTTTCCTATAGATTTGTCTAATCTGATTTGATCGATTGATCTGTCGATTGATCTGTCGCTTTGGTGGAAATAGCCTGCCAGCTTCACCGTACAAATCCTCTCAGCTCTGCCTCGCTCTCGTCGTTTCAGCCGAAATACGTCCACTGCTGGACAAAGGCCTCCCCCAAGGATTTCCACGAAGACCGATCCTGCGCCGCTCGCATCCAGGCACCTCCCGCGACCTTCACCAGATCGTCGGTCCACCTAGTGGGAGGCCTGCCCACGCTACGTCTTCCGGCTCGTGGTAGCCACTCAAGAACTTTCCTGCCACTCTGCTTCACTTCAGTACAAATGGATCGAGCGGAGAAGTGTCGGACGCACCTGTTTTTTATAGATTTCGTCTCCGCACCGCTCCGCTCTTCTCTGCATCGCTTTGGTGGAAATTGACTGCCAGCTTCGCCGCACAAATCCTCTCGTCTCCGCACTGCTCCGTCTTGGCGAAAACCGGGCCATAAGCTTTGAAGGAGCTTACGTTCTTCACGGGGCTGCAAATGGCTGAAATGATGATGATTTTCATAAAAAAACTATTATTTACCTTACAATAGTATGATTCGAATAAATATACACTTTTCCATCTAAGTTTTCACGTTAACGCAAATACGAGTAAGTCTGACGTATGATTATGCTGATTTATGATTAAACTCCGCTTTTATAGAGCTTTTTATTAGAAACGTAAATCATAGAATATTATAATTGGAAATGTTTTCATTATTACACAGGTTAAATATAGGTTTTCTATAAAATAACCAAACCCTTGCCTTTCCCTTAAAACTTTATACATAATATATAGGAAGGTAGGTACCACTAGACCCTTCGATTTCATTATAAAAAACATACTCCTTCCTTGGCAGTTGGGTAAAAAAGGTCAGTAAAATATCATACTTGTCAATTTGAGTTCAACATTTGAGTTACTTACGCCCGTATTCACAAACGATGCTTGCTTAAGTGAAGCAGCAAATCGAACGCACAGCGTTGAATAGAGCTCTGTGATTGGTTCGTGTGTCACCCTGTGCGTCCACGCGCACTGTGAGACCTCATAGTATGTTTGTGAATACGGGCGTTATTTCCTAATTAAAGTTATGTGCAGTTATAGTTAACTGGTTAATATACACTGAAACAGATTTGTAGCCGTATTTTTATTTTCTACAAATAAGTGGGATTCTATTAACTGTAACTTAACCTGAAATAAAAAAAAATTGTCGCTAAAATTCTCATCCATTTCACAGTATCCTTTTACTATTGTAAGAGCAACAAGTTCCAATAGCACATCTCAGTGAAAACTATCTCTACTTTCTCTTACGAGTTTCTGCTAGTGAGTTATCTTTCTTGCGAAATAACTGTTACAGTGCTGTAGGCGTTTGTAAGACTCGACATAACTTAAATATTGAAATGTACTAAACTAATCTTTCAATACTATTTTTTTTATGCATAATGAGGTATGTATTTGACCACAATCGCACCTGGTGTTAAGTGGGATGCAGTCTAGGATGGTACTAAAATCTGCATTGTAAGTGCCTATTCACTCTCGCCTTGAAAAGGCCCGGATTATAGTCTTCGGGAATGACAGCAGCAGGCAGCGAATTCCAGTCCCTAAGTGAAGCCTTAGTGCTTTCAGGAAGTAAATTAAAACTATCCAAATAATGTAGTAGAATTTGGAAATGAAACAGCGTCATCTAACGAAAGCTTTCTGTACCACTATGCAATGCATTAGTTGTTAACTGCATGGTCTGCATGTGTAAAGAACCCACACGTACTGAACTATTTCTATTGAATCTTTGATCTAAGCTAAGGCACCCCAATCATTGCAAAATGTATTTATTTAATAATTAATTAATTAATTTAAAGGCACAACCACAGAACACAATTCAATACAATTACAAAGATAACTCAACTAGGTCTCACTTCGTTTCGGTTCAGCCAAATGACGTCCACTGCTGGACAAAGGCCTCCCCCAAGGTTTTCCACAATGAACGGTCCTGCGCTGCCCGCATCCAGGCTCTTCCCGCGACATTTACCAGATCGTCGGTCCACCTAGTAGGAGGCCTACCCACGCTACGTCTTCCAGCCCGTGGTCGCCACTCGAGAACTTTCCTGCCCCAACGGCCATCGTCTCTACGAGCTATGTGCCCCGCCCACTGCCACTTGGTTTTAGCAATTCTGCGAGCTATGTCGGTTACTTTGGTTCTCCTGCGGATCTCATAAAAAGGCTCAAGGTCACCCAAAGGGCGATGGAGCGGGCTATGCTCGGAGTTTCCCTGCGTGATCGAATCCGAAATGAGGTCTCACTTATTCACTTTGAAATGTAAATGAAGGCTCAAAATCAACTTTTAGTCCGATATAAAAATTAACTCCCTACTTTGGCATTATCATGTTAACCAAAGACTCAAATCACTTGCACTTTCTTTGCAATTAATAAATAAAATCTTCACATTATGAGGAGGTGATCAGGTGACTCAATAAGTTTATGAGTACAGATTAATATATACTCAACATCAAATAAACCGCACCTTCCGCCACGCGAACTTTAACGATTTTCTTCTGACACAATCATGGTGTCCCAACAATATTGGTGTTATTTGAAAGCCCAATAAATATCCTTAAAGAAAAGCACATTTAATTTCTTAATAAATGATTAACATATACCATAAATGTGACTTGAAAAAATACCTCATTTTGGGCCCACCTATGGGATCAATTAGACCAATTTTTATGGTTATAAAACCAAATAATGATTTCACGTGTCCTCTTTAACAGATGGATAGCGATTAATCACAACTTAACAGTTTTATAGCCATAAAAGTTGGTTCTAGCGTCACTACCTATTTTTTTAAGAAGTGACTCTGGATCCTTCTAAAGACACATTTTTGGGGTAAAAACCTTTCCTTTAATGAAATGAAGGTTAGACTAGGCTTTTAAATGGTGACAATATTGGTGGGAAGTGGGGATGCATACGTTTGAAAATGCTTGTCGCGGGAGGTGCGATTTATTTGATGTCGAGTGTAGTTACTCTGTGTAGAGCTATAGGCTAGACCTACGCTTAGCTCAGTCAGTGCCTGAGTTAGGTATGGGAGCGACACGGGAGGGTGTTTTGTAACATCGAACGTCAGCAAAACTTCAGATGTGCTTCAGATTTGTATGCGTCACGTCATAATATTATGTCAATGTCACCCCTCCCGTGCCGTTCCCCTACCTCAGGCAGTGACTGAATTAAGCGCTAAAAAGCTCTAGACAGACATAACCGATTTAAATCAATAATAATAATAATTAGTGAAATGTGTACCGTAGCGTTTCAAAGGCAAAGTACACTCGACGTCAAATAAATCGCACCTCCCGCGACTTAACTTCTGTGAGATACATTAGGTTTATTAACAGTTTTTATAGTTATTATCTATGTACATCAAACGAGTGATAATTTCCCACTGATCTAAAGTAATAACTATACTTCAAATCAAAACAAACACAATATGTCATTTATCTTCGATGTTTCAGAGCGGATATTTCAAAATTATGCCTTCCGTCCATCGATTAGGTTGTGTGAACGAATACTTATCGATTAGATTAGAGAGAAGGAAATGGCATAGAAGTGTCAGGAATATTTGATACTAGCCATGTACTCGCTACTTCATTATTTGTGTGGAAATCGATTTGTAACCGATTAACTGCAACATCATTTCAAGTAACTACTACAAATATAACGACACATTCTACAGGGACTAACTATCAAGATTTGCATTAAATCGCATTACGAATCGAAGTAAAATACATTGTTTTAAGCTTTCATCGTCACTAACATTTAATAATTATCTCACCCGCAAGTTTCCTCAGTTACTCCGTGACTAATATCGGAAACTTAAAATTAAGGTATACTACATAGTAAATGGTTTTCAGGTTTTTTTTGTATGATGTACAGAAAACAGCACAACATGCTAAAAACTTAGGCATCATCAGTTATTCTATGACAAATATTTTCCGCTGCTCTTAAACAAAACTAACTCAATGTTATGTGTTTGTTAAAGTCTCACGTACTTGGTATTTATTACATCGTCATAAAAATAATGCTTTTTGTTTTATATTTTGTATATAAAACAAAAAGCATTTGTGTACAGTTTTATAACGCAATTCGAGATATGAAACTATTTCTGCGCTTTCTTCGGTCATAGTAGTTTCCTCTACATCATTTTCACTTTTAATGTGACTGTTTTCTAGAGCTAAATTTAATAAAATCCATTACAATTTCACTGTTCTTATAATGAAATGAAAATCATCAGCGTCAGGTAGTTCATTTTATTAAAGTTTGTTCCTTTTCAGTTATGTTTGTCTGAAAGTGCTGTTAGGGCCTAAAAGATAACACGTAAAGTTTTTGGCGTTAATACGAGTAACTGCCAAAATATTAGTCTAAACGGACAAAATAATTTTGATTTTGAAAGGACTGAAGGAAGGAGCACGACTTTACTTAATTTAACACAAGCAAATGGAGGATTTGTCCTAAACTCCCTACGCTGGCCGTACGGGTTGGAGAGGCATGTTCACACATAATGTGTCCTTAACGCCCGTAATGCCAAATGTTGGTCTCGAAGCGCTGGTAGGGTAAAAAGATTATGAGACATGTAGAGGCTCCTTAAGAGCAAAATGACGATTTGTAAGAACTATTTATTAGGCAAAGTACACTCGACGTCAAATAAATCGCACCTCCCGCGACAAGCACTTTCAAACGTATGCATCCCCACTTCCCACCAATATTGTTACCATTTAAAAGCCTAGTTCTAAACTTTATTTCATTGAAGGAAATATTTTTGCCCCAAAATTGTAACTTTAGAAGGATCCAGAGTCACTTGATCAAAAAATAGGTAGTTACGCTTGAGCCAACTTTTATGGCTATAAAACCGTTAAGTTGGAATTAATCGCTATCCATCTGTTAAAGAGGACACGTGAAATCATTATTTATTTTTATAACCATAAAAATTGGTCTAATTGATCCCAGAGGTGAGCCCAAAGTGAGGTCTTTTTTCAAGTTACATTTATGGTATATGTTAATCATTTATTAAGAAATTAAATGTGTTTTTCTTTAAGGATATTTATTGGGCTTTCAAATAACACCAATATTGTTGGGGCACCATGATTGTGTCAGAAGAAAATCTTTAAAGTTCGCGTCGCGGAAGGTGCTGTTTATTTGATGCTGTTGATTTTAAATTGACGTTAATTCCAAAAACACCATCAAAGCCAACATACTTAAATTATATCTACCATCTGGAACTTTCTAGAAGTTCAGATCATATCTCACACTTGACATTAAGAAGAAAGCCGTAACCGGTGCAATGCCTCCAAACTAATTGCATTACGTATCAGTACAGAAACACCGCCTCTCTGAGGTAAGCATAACAAATTACTATGTTAATGTGGTCATTGTTCTTTGGATGAAGTACTGTAGTAAGTTTATTATAGACTGGCACCTTAAAAGCTTGTTTCAAATTCAAATTCAAATTTTTATTTGCACAATTTTGGGTAAACATAATGGTTTGAAATTATAAAGTTCAATATGAGTTTAGATGTTTTGCTGTGCCCTTGTAGTCATATTATGTTATCTCTAACAGCACCACTATTAAAAAAAATTATGTAACATGCAACAAATAATTTCAATTAAATTATATTTAAGAATAATTGTGATGAAGAATGGTCTAGGTATCGACTGCTGATTCATGAGGATGCTAGTTTAATAAACGTTTTGAGTTAATGGTTTTGATGTTTGGCAACTCCTTTTACTTGTAATCTTATTTGAGAGATATATTAGAAAATTGGAGAATTATTTAACCGTAATTACTTTTGTCCTTTCATACTGGTAAATAAAATAATAGGATAATAAATTAATAGGGATTTCTTTTTATTGAAAACTAGCTGACCCGGCGAACTTTGTTCCGCCTTAATGGCAATAAATAAACAGACTTTTTTTTTATTTCGAACGGGATAAAAAGTATCCTATGTCCTTCTCCTGGCTCTAAACTACCTCCCTGACAATTTTCAGCTAAATCGGTTCAGCCGTTCTTGAGTTATAAGCGAAGTAACTAACACGACTTTCTTTTATATATATAGATATAGATTCCAAGAAATGTTCCAACCAAATGACGTTTACTGTTGACTCTTTGACTATTACTTTCCTTGAAAAAACAAAAACTTTAACTTAAAACATTTATTCTCAGTTAAAAAAAGTATAATTCAAAGCAACGCACCAATACTGACTGACCTCACTAAATCACCTTGCTTGGTAGAGTCACTGTTACAACTCCGAAATCATTCATTTTTTCTTAATTGTTATGTGCATGTACACTCACAAGTAAAGCCCACTCGCCTTCATGAGTTGCAAGAACTATACCTAAGTATTTGAAAGTGTGGCCAGCAACTTTGGTAATTTATTTCTTTGTATGAGCTGAAACTGAAACTTCAATCATAGCGTTAGATTTCATCATCGTCATCAGGTCATAGTCTCTACTGCAGGAGCACCCTCTCTAATTTACCAGTCGTAAGTGGAGAATTTGACCTATAAATCTCTACGCTGGCCAGGCTGCAGCGAGTATCGAAAATAGTAACAAATTATGATCCTGAATGTTCGTTCGCAAGCAGAATGTTGCTCACGTACATTCGCAGGAATTTGCTCGTATACGTCAAAATTACACATCTCAGTTCCAGCTACCCATTTCGTTTTTTCTCTCACTCTCATCAAATGGCGATTCTTTGTGATAGAACGAAACAACATGACTGGAAATGGGTAGCTGGAACTGTGGCCCATAGTACGTGGACATTGATTTGGAGTTTTATCTTTCACATTAACTTCTGTGAGATACATTAGGTTTATTAACAGTTTTTATAGTTATTATCTATGTACATCAAACGAGTGATAATTTCCCACTGATCTAAAGTAATAACTATACTTCAAATCAAAACAAACACAATATGTCATTTATCTTCGATGTTTCAGAGCGGATATTTCAAAATTATGCCTTCCGTCCATCGATTAGGTTGTGTGAACGAATACTTATCGATTAGATTAGAGAGAAGGAAATGGCATAGAAGTGTCAGGAATATTTGATACTAGCCATGTACTCGCTACTTCATTATTTGTGTGGAAATCGATTTGTAACCGATTAACTGCAACATCATTTCAAGTAACTACTACAAATATAACGACACATTCTACAGGGACTAACTATCAAGATTTGCATTAAATCGCATTACGAATCGAAGTAAAATACATTGTTTTAAGCTTTCATCGTCACTAACATTTAATAATTATCTCACCCGCAAGTTTCCTCAGTTACTCCGTGACTAATATCGGAAACTTAAAATTAAGGTATACTACATAGTAAATGGTTTTCAGGTTTTTTTTGTATGATGTACAGAAAACAGCACAACATGCTAAAAACTTAGGCATCATCAGTTATTCTATGACAAATATTTTCCGCTGCTCTTAAACAAAACTAACTCAATGTTATGTGTTTGTTAAAGTCTCACGTACTTGGTATTTATTACATCGTCATAAAAATAATGCTTTTTGTTTTATATTTTGTCATCCCATGACAGTTTTATAACGCAATTCGAGATATGAAACTATTTCTGCGCTTTCTTCGGTCATAGTAGTTTCCTCTACATCATTTTCACTTTTAATGTGACTGTTTTCTAGAGCTAAATTTAATAAAATCCATTACAATTTCACTGTTCTTATAATGAAATGAAAATCATCAGCGTCAGGTAGTTCATTTTATTAAAGTTTGTTCCTTTTCAGTTATGTTTGTCTGAAAGTGCTGTTAGGGCCTAAAAGATAACACGTAAAGTTTTTGGCGTTAATACGAGTAACTGCCAAAATATTAGTCTAAACGGACAAAATAATTTTGATTTTGAAAGGACTGAAGGAAGGAGCACGACTTTACTTAATTTAACACAAGCAAATGGAGGATTTGTCCTAAACTCCCTACGCTGGCCGTACGGGTTGGAGAGGCATGTTCACACATAATGTGTCCTTAACGCCCGTAATGCCAAATGTTGGTCTCGAAGCGCTGGTAGGGTAAAAAGATTATGAGACATGTAGAGGCTCCTTAAGAGCAAAATGACGATTTGTAAGAACTATTTATTAGTCTAAACAAATAAAGAAATTTTGACTTTGACTTTTTGACTTCGTATTCCCAAACATTACTATGAGGTCTCAGTGCGCGTGGACGCACAGAGTCATACACGAATCAATCACAGAGCTTTATTCAACGCTGTGCGTTCGATTTGCTGCTTCACTTAAGCAAGCATCGTTTGTGACTTGTATATTATCACCTTTGGGACACTTATGAGAAGAGTAGGTTAGTAACTAGTGGTTCTATTTTATTCTCCTGGAACCAAACGGCTAACTATTAAAAGGGCATAGAATTCCCGTGCGGGAATCGAACTCGTGACCCAACGCTGCTCGTGTAAGCTTAGCACGATTTCTTCGACAGCAAATAGAGCGTGAAGGATGTGGATTTCACTGAATCAGTTTTGTTTTCATCTTTGCTAAAGGGACTGCTGTTTCTTATATTAGTTTAAATCATTATAAAATAAATTGATATTAACTTCGAACTCCTTAATTTAATTGCGGGTGCAATGACAGTTAACTTTTCCCCGGGACAAACTTAACTGGTTGGCTTTTTTGGTGGTCAAGTAGTCCTGGCTACATTGTAGCGGTGGGAACGAGAGGTGGGATTAGTCCCATTCTTTATATTAATTAAGATATGGTTTCTTGAAAAAGGAATCAATAAGTTTTTATCGGTCTTAATAGATTAATTTTATGTCTTTATTTTTCTGATAATAAGATTGATCTCTTGTTTCTCCTCTTCAAGTATTTATTTATTTATTTATTTAAACTTTAATGCCAAAATAAATTTTTACATAAGGCGAACTTAATGCATTTTGTAACATTTTAAGTATTTTGTAACAAAACCGTGAATTTAAATGCAATTTAGTCTGGATCAAAATTCATCATCTAGATCATTCCAGATTGACCAGTTGATAGCAGTGTGCATCCAGCGCTTTCTGCTTTTGTGAGGTCGTCAGTCCACCTTAACATTTATTAGCACGTCATAAAACCAACATTGAAAATAAATACTTATCTTACATTATATAGCAACGAAACGTGCACACCTACATTTCATCAATTCTTGAAGACCAATAACCCCCATAATTATCCATTCTGGAAAACCTAAGTTTAATTAATTAACTTTGACAGAGTACGCTTAATTAAAGTAACTGGACAATAAACCCAATCTTCCATATAAATAGGTTACGTTTGGATGGCTATAATTATGCTGTCTTAGTTTTTATAAGCTGTAAGAAACTGGACTGGAATTGATTCATGTGGAAAATCACTTTATTGCCTACTTACCGTAATGACTATGCAGAAGTAACAAAGTATTTAGTAGGTTAAGTTAGGTCAGCAAGCTCTTGGCCTGCATCTCACCTGATGGAAAGTGATGATTAAGCCGAAGGTGGAATCGAGCTTCACCCGGAATCCTCGACCACAGAGGAACTGGGTAGGTACTTACCCCTAACTAACGAGGGAAGTCGAATCTTAACTTCGAACTCCTCCTATGTTTTTCTGATTAATTTCGACGCAGGTCCAATGACAGTTTAACTTTCTCCCGGGACAAACTTGACCTTCACTGGTTGGGTTTTTATTGGCGGTCAAGTTGTAGATCCTGGCTACACAGGAGTTGCAGCGGTGGGAACGAGAGGTGGGAATAGTCCCGTACTTACCTACCTCTAATTACCGGAACAGAACAATGCGACCATTTTATCTTAGCCTGTCACCATAATCAAAATGAATATTGTCGTTATGACGACAGACTTAGATCAAATGGTGGTAGCTTGCCAGGCTCCACCACTAACCAAATCGAACAGAAAATTCTGCCCCCACTGGGAATCGAACCCGGGATCTCTGGGTCTGAAGCAGGTGGTCTTTCTACTAGACCACAGAGGCGGGTAGCAATTTTATAAATACAGAATCAGTGAGATCAAAGTATCTCGTACATCAGTACTTCGAATTTAATTCGGTAATAGCTGCAAGGGCAATTTCACTCAATAACAATAAGTGTAATTTAAAAAAACCTTAATATCACCAGCGTATCATTATCTTTTCTAAAGCTTTGTTTTGAGGTGTCAGCTGTCTATTTATACGTCATTCTTATTGTAACAGTATAATTTTGTATTGTTATTTAATAACAGTTGATTATAAGTAGCGAGGTTGAGAGCCTCTTTAGAACAATATACTGTAGGTAGCTATGTTTTATTGTGGAGAAAAGTTATCGTACTTTGAAATCGAAAGTTTGAAATCCGCAAGGCGCAATTCATGAATAATACCTAATAATAAAAAGAAGGTAAGTATTATTAAATATAAATTCAACAGTAATGTGTTATAGATTTTAAAGAATAGCAAGCAATTTAACTAAAATACTCGTAAGTCAGTTATCACTCTATTGTCACCTAAATGAGCTAGCAGCCATGTTTGTAAAGAAAAAAACTATCATCAATTTTCTGGATAAATCAACCATTTCACACAAAATGTCAGCAATTCTAGAGTGACATTAACAATGTATTTTATGATTTCTCTTTGTCATAGCGAAAGCTAAGTCCCTGATGCTATCAGCTGGATCGTTCAAATCGCTTGGACGTAAATCATACTTATCTCTGATCGATATAGAGTGTCTTTTGTTCTATAGACGTGTTTCCATCTAATTTGATTACAGATTAATCGCTAAACAACTGGCCATTAAGAACATAAAAAAAGTTCGGTTAAGTAATCATCTGCTTAAACTTTTTTATCTGTGTTGCGTTCATAAAGGAGGATTGTGTTTTGTTTTACAGCCAGTTATAAAATTAAAAGCATTACATTCTCCTTGTGATTCAACAGATGATGTTTGTTTTTTTAAATTAAGCAGTGTTGTTAAAGAATTAAAAGTAAACATTTGAATTTCGAAACTGAATAAGGTAATTGTTAATTACTGCGGTCAGCTGAGTACCTTCACTCTCAATGGAGACGAAATTAGTCGAAATCTCGAGAAACCCATATAGAAAGTGGAGCCTTTAATGAAATCTGCTTAAAACCAGTTTTGGACTGTTAACGAATAGTGGTCCGGTATGTAAGAAATCTCTCTTGACGCCTAATAATCATATAGTGATATAAAAATGTGGAACATACATAAATATGCATATTAGAGAGCCCCAAACCGGACTTAGCGACATGTCCGGAACTGGTGATCGGTAAAATACGGCTTTTAATCAATTTTATTAGCTATTAAATAAAAGAAAGTGAAAAATAATGGACTTGTTTACAAAATAGCTGTGCCTTCGGCCAAATGAGCACCGATTGCGTCTGATCTTTAAAGATACCATAAAGATTTCGCTTTCTTTGTAAGTAATAATAATGTATACGATCGTACAAGATCGATATGTCATTACGTACACTTTGTAACTTTCGTTTTTAAGGTTCACTTGTCATAAATCATTCTTTGTAATCTTGTGAAGTGTCAGTCAATTTACAGTTTTCTCACCACTTTTTTAATGATTATAGAGAGGTGTATCGTTAATTTACTAACTTATGAGGAATCATGAAGGTTTTTAGTGATTTAAGGCAATTTTGCGTGTCGTACAACATAAGTATAGCAGTTAGACAAATAATTATCGTTTATTATGTTGTTAATTTATCAGTCTAGTTTGTGTTTCAATAAAAATACTCATGACTACACAATTTATTATTATTTGATAGTTCATAACCTTTCGTTTACTGTGACACAATGACTACTGTAACTAGCAATAAGACAACACCGTAAATTCAATTCGTTTATTAAAGATAATGGCAATAAATTAATAATAAATAAAATAAATAAGTCTTTGTACAACAGAGGTTAAATTCGGCTATGCCCATTTGGTCTATCTACTTATTGTGGGAGTAGGCACTGTAGGCCAGGTTTTGGGCTTCGTCGAGGTTCTTGTTCCAGTCAGAGCCGTAGCTGGAGTAGCCACCACCACCATGGCCATGGCCGACGTCATGGGAGACGTGTTCTACGTGGACAGGGTGGTGAGATTCGTGGTGGTGAGCATGGGGAACCACTTCGTAGGTGGTCTTCGCGGTGTCGTGTTTGAGGCACCAGGCCACGAAGAGGATGACGGCGAGGACTAAGGCAATCTTGGCGGTGGCGAGAGCTTTGAGGGCGATGAGCTTGACGATGAAGAGCTTTCCGAGGAGGATCTTGGCGCCGAGAAGACCGATGATACCGCCCATACCGCTGTTCTTCTTCTTGCCACGGCCTGAAATACAAAAACATTCATGAAATGCGAATTTTTTGGAGCTTTCTACCCTTGCAAAAGCGCTTTTGAAGAGCTAGCTTATTTGCAGAAAATAAATCACTTTTATGGCTTTTAAAGTAAAATATCTTATTTACGTTGATAAACTTGGGTAATTAATAAAACACTTTTGATATTCGCTATAAAGATAAAAATGTATTTTTAAGATGGGAAGTGATAATAATATAATCGATTCATGGATTGCATAATTTTTAAAATTATTAATTGATCCAAGGATTCACTGAACCGAAATTGTGTAATTTTAATTAGATCTACACGAATTTACGATCCCAAAGATACAATTTACGAGAAATACTATGAATAGCAAGTCAATAATTAATTTGAAAGTTAAAATCATACACAAACATTACTCAAATTGAAACTTAATTCATGAACATCGTTGTTCATAAGTTATTTTGTAATTACTTGCGTTATCTGCAGAAGTTTCAATAAAATTATCAGATTAACATTTGCGATGTTAATACAACGAGTATTCGCTTGCTAATTTATTAATTGATAAATAAAAGATAACTAACCTTCATCGAGAGACCTCTGCAGGGTCTCCTTATCGGCCTGGTTCATCTTGACCTCCAAGGCGTGGGTCTCGAAGAGACTGACGACTCCGTCCATGAGCCTGTAGTTGACCTCCAGGTCTCTGGCTGACTCGTCCACAGGGAGGGCATCGAGCTTCTTAGCCCTCTTGTCAGGGTCACCCTTAAAGACGATTCCTTCGGCGATGGTGATGCTGCGAGACGCCCTCAGGTTGTCAACGATCCTTAACAGTTTCTCCTGAAATTCGAATTTTGGAATTAGAATTTTGAATTTAAGTTTAGAATCATTTTGAATTTTGAATATGGATTGAGATGAGTTCGAATTAGAATCTAAAGAGTTTGGTTATGTTTACAAAAGTTAAAATAAATGCTAAAAGTTATCTCAGAAACGAGTGAAATTAAAGTCCTCGGAACTCGATACCGCACACACTGAAACACGTTCCATTCACTGTTACACTTTCACTTAATAATTGAATTATGAACCTTAACACATAGGGTGTAGTCCCCTCTGCAGTCCTTGACGAAATTGATGGCCGTCTCCAGGGTCCTGTCACTGTCATCTGCGTACGCGCAAGCCAGAACGGCGAGGGCGAAAACGAAAGTGATCTTCATCTTTTTTTAATTTAAAAACTTTTTCTCACTGGCCGAATTATTGTTTTTCTGACATCGAGTGATGTCAAGTTATGTTTGGCGTGGTAGCGGGCATGCCATACAGTTTTATCGGATCCCCCCCCACCGCATTCTATGTTATGCTCATACGGCGGGCGGTTCATCTAGGTTAAGATAAAATCCGAGTCAGTTTAGACCCTAATGTTTATGTAAATAGGTTCGTTTTGACAAATATTCGATCGTGTGTAGGGTCACAGATTAGGTATGATTTTGAGGACATAGACATAATATTAAATATTTTAGCGGAATTTATGGTAATGATAATTTTCTAATTTGAAATCATAGAGCTCAGTCAATGAGCTTTTACTAAAGAAGCGTGATTATTAATCCTTTGGTAGCAGGTTCGTTTAGTTTTATTCAGCTAAATTAATAAACTAACCAATAACATCAAAATATATTTAAGTTTTTAAAATTAATTACATAAAATATTCGATTAAGTTTTGGAATATTGAAAATAATTCAGGCTTATTCAACATAAAACTTTATTCATGGCTCATTTGAAATTATTTTTGTCACATCACCTGTGAAATTTTGAATAATTTTGTAATTAATTTTCATCAAAGCTTTTTAGAATAAAAAGGAGCTTTCAAAGCAAATATAAACTTCTTTGTGTTAAACTAATATTTATACATAGGTCATTAACTTTTGCTTAAATTAGCCACAAGTTGCAACATTATGTAAATTAATCACTTTAATTATAATTAGACAAATAGCTTTCACTTGAAGATAATAATAGATAAATATAAAGATATAAGTTAAATTTTGGGAAATTTGCATTTTTTATTAATAGAACAGGCGAAATAACTCATTAATTCAATTACACAACTAGACATCCACCTGATTGTATGTACGTAAATAAAAACTAGTTCGACAAGATAATATGAGTAAATAGAAATTGGCAGCTAAAATAACTGGTTCCCATTCTGAAAAAGCATCCGATTCTCAAGTTTATGTAACGGTCGTTAACATTTTTTCAAAAGAAATTTTAATGGTATATTTCTTTGGATTACGCTCGTTATTATGATATCGCGTTTTATAATGGGTTTTGTATGACTTAGCGAGTATGATAGTGTTTTTTTTACAAGTATAATGTGTTAATTTGATTAGCTGATAGTTGAGTTGTATGTAAAAACATTCGAATGACATGAGTGTGTTATTTTAAAAAAATACGGTTATAGAGTACTCCTTCTCGTTTTAAACTCACTACATTTGAAAGGGCTAAAATCAAACCATAAACGAGTTTTCAGAAGTATTTTCAGCTCTTTTATTAAGTACTGTAACTTCTGTGTAGCCAAGATCCGTAACATGGCCATCAATGACAACAGAGAAATTTAAAAGTAAGAAAGGATTGCTAATTGTCTTGGAATTCATTACTAATCCAAAATTCATCATTGTAGGTCGCACTGTAATGAAGTGATATTTTATTAAGGGCTGGTTTTTCAATCGTCAGATATTTTTTAACTGAAGAATAACCCTATCATTATGACATATTATACTAAGGGCTGATTTTTCAATCGTCAGATATCTTTTAACTGAAGAATGACCTTGTCATTTTGACATATTCCCCATACTAAAACTGTCAATGTGCCTAACTTATTCTTCAGTCAAAAGTTATCTGACGATTGAAAAATCTGCCCTAAAACAGTCAATGTGCCAAACTTATTCTTCAGTTGAAAGTTATCCGACGATTGAAAAATCAGCCCTAAGATGGGTATTGCTAATTCAAAAACTAGTTAGCGGGATTATTGTTCGTCTTAACCTTCTTTTTAACCGACTTTTAAAAAACGGTGGTTCTCAGTTTCACCTGAATTTTGTATGTTTGTTCGCGATTCTGTTTACTTGTGCCTGTGAGCTGTGTTTATTTTTTATCATTATCCTTCTGTAAGCCCGTTGTAGTTTTAACTAAAACGAGGGACCGATAAAAAAGGTGTTTTGAATCTTTTTACAATGATGGTGTCAAGGATAATTTAGTAAGTGATAATGAAATAAAACTGCATTAATTTGATAACCAAGATCAATCGATGCCCACATCTGGAATAAAGCCCGGATATAACCTCTTCTTTGGTCATTTCCAATATATCGCTGATTGTGATCATATCATAATTTACTATAGCCAAATATAGGTGAGTATCGTTACTATCGCTATCCAGTTTGTTCATTGGAGATTAATGCTCTTTATTAAGGTCAGCGTCCGCCCGCGACTTCGTACGCGTGGATCCCGTTTTACCCCCTTAGGGGTGGAGTTTCGTAAAATTCTTTCTTAGCGGATGCCTACGTCATAACATCTACCTGCATGCCAAATTTCAGCCCGATCCGCCCAGTGGTTGGGGCTGTGCGTTGATAGATCACTATGTCAGTCAGTCAGACAGTCACCTTTGAGTTATATCCTGCATTACTGGATCCCGTAAAACTGCATTATCGTGGGAACGAGCCGTTACAGTAACAAATAGACACATAAATCACGCATTTCTGTCAAACTACCCACGAAAACGTAACCATTTTGATACAGTTCAAAACTTATTGTTTATAGGTAGTCACTTATACCATATTAAATAACACTTTATCCAATTTCAAATGGCCGTTGAAAATATTTGGAAGAAAGTTTCGCTATGAAACAATTACTCGGCTCGTGATATATTGTTAATGTTAAAAAGAGATGAGAGTATATTTTCGTATTGTGGATGAAAGAGATGAATAGTAACACATAATCGATCGATATCGAAAGTTAGATGTGAATGAAGATGACAGCAGACCGTTATGGAACCTTTACACCCGACTACATTTTACACGTTTCTTAATTTAACTGTCAGTCAAATGGAGTGACCACTTCCAAGTTTGACAGATGTGTGTTTTATGAACAGTGACATTTTTAAGTAACTCAAATTCAAAATTTATTTATTGGAAACAAGATTTGTACATGAAAAAGCGTGTACAATAATAGCCGCAATAGTTTCAGAAAACTGTGGTGCGACTACTAACGCCCACTTCCGTAAAAATATTCCATAAACATATTACTTTACTACCTTTTACTACCTTGTGTAGAATGTTTTTAGACAATGTAAATTCAGTTATCGTTTCGAGTACCTACACTATGTACACTACCTACACTTTCATCAAAGTAGCAGAGCTTTTAAAAAGCGGACTTACTGAAAGCTACGGAATGAAATGAAAATGTTATGATCCTGTAGACACATTTTTGGAAGTTTTTTTTTTTTAGCTAGACAAGGTCTTCTAAGTGGGTTACACTTAGAGGTACATTATTATGAAGAATCGGTTGTTTCATTCAACTAAAGGAAGATCACTACAGGTTATGGCTTCCCTTAAGGATTTCCATGGTCGTGCGGTATCTGCAATCTGCATTCAGTTGCGTCCCGCAACCTTCATTAGATGATTTTTGTTCGTTCGTTTGTTTCAACCAAATGACGTCCACTGCTGGACAAAGGCCTCCCCCAAGGATTTCCATAATGACCGGTCCTGCGCTGCCTGCATCTAGCTCTTTCCACGACCTTCACCAGATCATCGGTCCACCTAGTGTTTCCTTTACCAAACCTGAAAGCCAGATATTTTTTAACGTTAACCTAACACGTTATTAACTTTACTTACGATTGCAATTATTAGATGTCAGTTTTCAAATAAGTCTTGACTTATGGTCCTATGTCCCCCAGATGGGGCAGAGGGCGTCCACAACAGTCCTCCATCGCGTTCGGTCTTGAGCTATGTGTTTGATCTCGCTCCAAGTCTTGCCGATCTTCTTCGCCTCGCCTCGCCTCGTTTGCGTTTTCAAATAAGTGGCATGTACATATTTCTATATTTTTTATTTCTATTAAGGGTGGATTCGACCAAACAAGAGTAAATATTAATCTCAGAATAAATCGTCAGTTTTGACATATTTCCCATACTGAAACTGTCAATATGCCAGTTATACCAGGAGTTATTCTCGGATAAAAGTTTGGTCGAATCGGGCCTAAGTCACACTTATATTTCTTGAGAATAAATTATATTCTCAACAATAATTGAATTCTAACGTGTGAAACGTAACGATAATCGTACAGTGTAAACGGACCCAATGGCGCAATATGGGCAAATTTTTGAAACTCACCGTTAACACGAGCGCTGTGTTGCACAGCATGCGACTTTCGTTTTTTTCGTTCATCTCACTTTCAATGGCATCTACCGTGGGGCTTTTGGATTTCCCGCTTTCTTAAAAAGGGTAGGTTATGGTTTATTATCTACATATCCTTGTTCGTTGGTCGTTTCAGCTAAATGACGTCCACTGCTGGACAAAGGCCTCCAAGGATTTCTATAACGACCGGTCCTGCGCTGCCCGCATCCAGGCACCTACCGTAACCTTCACCAGATAGTCGGACCACCTAGTTTAAGTACTACGTCTTACGGACCGTGGTCGCCACTCGAGAACTTTTCTGCCCTAACGGCCACCATCGCGAGCTAGGTGCCAAAGAGTTATATTTTAATGGTGAAAGAATTTTACAAAACGATTCAGTAGTTTCGGTGCCTACTAATATCAAATCTTTCCTCTTTAGGCTGAGTTGCACCAACTTCCTTTAACCGTAATAATAGCAAGTGTTTTTGTATGGAATTTGACAGAATTTTGACGTTTGTTAGAGTTAATGTAGGATGGTGAAACTCAGCCTCTTATTATTTAGTGTAGAGAAAATTAAATATCTTTCATTTTTAATTTTATGAGGTTGTCAGTCCATCGAGCAGAGGATCATCCTAAGGTACGTTTGCCGAAACGTGGTCTCTGTTCATCTCACCAGTCCTTCTTACATGCAATCTGTCAAATGGATGAAAACATAGGCATTTTGTAAGCCAATTTGTTTCACAATCGCTACATTACTTTTTACGACGGGATCATTCTAACCAAACATTGACACAATTTTTCATTACACCATTAATTAAAAACTTTTGTTCATCTAAATGAAAGTTAATTTACTCAAACAATGGTGAAGCCATGGGAGAGTGTTAGTATTATTTTCTTTAGTCTATTGTTACCATCGAAATTCATGGTTAAATTTTTTCTTCTTCAAAATCATCGTAATGTTATTTAAGTGTGATAACACCATTGTTCGTGTTTTCCCTTACTTATGTTACGAGTGTGTGTTTGTAATGAGAGAACTATTGCTGCTAATTTGGTTTAAGTATCTTTTGTGATAATATTCAATTCAACGAAGTGCAAGGGACAGGATGAAACGTATTCCCAACGCTTAAAGTCTATGATGATTTTAAAGATTCGTTCGTTTGTTTCAGCCGAAAGACGTCCACTGCTGGACAAAGGCCTCCCCCAAGGATTTGCACAAAGATCTAGGCACCTCCCGCGACCTTCACCAGATCGTCGGTCCACATAGTGGGAGGCCTGTTCACACTACGACTTCCGGCTCGTGGTCGCCACTCGAGAACTTTTCTGTGATTGAAATTTTAATATGATTTCTTATATTGTACTAAACAGACGTTGGAAAAGCAATTAGGTAGGTAAATACTATTACATGAACGTTTCTACTTAGGACAAGCTGAAAAACACCATCAAGATGCTGAAAAGCCAAGGCCTTCCTCACCGTGGCTCACGACATACTATGCTGAGTCATTTTGCAATGGACATCGTAATTGCTAGGTGACACAGTTCACTCAACTATTTCTTGTGCTACTCAATACTAATTTATTGCATCCATGGTACCTACTGTTTTAAATTGTTTTTAAATTTATTACAACGGCAGGCACCACATGTCATGCCTACCGTTGTAATAAATATTTATTTCTTTCTTTTTACTTAAACGACCTGGACCATGGTAATATAAAATTCATCTATAGGTACTTTTAGTAAGAATTTCTATGACGGATCATTATATTATGTAGGTAAAGTCGCGTGCAGAAGTAGAGCATATTCCATCCATGTCACCCAGTTTAAGTAAATATAGATAATTTTCCTGCTCCTTGCTAAAAGCCCTAGAGAACTAGCCCCATTCGCATGCCTTCAATGAAATGCCTACAGTCAATTTACTCCACTTAGCCTATTACATTATTATCTGCATGCGTAAGAGTGTATGTGATTAGATTTCAAAGACTTTCGAAGTCTTTACCTATTGTCATTAGTAAGTCATCGACAACATACGAGTATTAGAAGATGACATTTTAAAGAGGTAAGGGTAAGAAGAAAGGGTTGGGGAGACCTATTGTTCACCTGTATAGGGAAGAGTGGGATAGTACTATTCCGAAATAACTAGGTCAACCACTAGGTCGTTGACTGCCAGGACATTTCGGATCGGCTTGACCTCTTGGCGCTGCATAGAGATGTATCTTCACTGTGCATCTTCTATCGAATGTATTACGGGGAGTGCTCCGAAGAATTGTCCGGACTTATTCCTGCCGCCACTTTTCGCCACCGATCAACCCGACAGCACTTCCATCCCCATTACTTAGACGGTTGGCAGTCCACAACAGTACGTTAATCTAGAAACTTCCTGCCCCGTACAACCAAACTGTGGAATGGACTGTCGTCTGCGGTGTTTCCGGACGGATACGACTTGCAAGCTTTCAAGAGGAGAGCGTATCTTCACCTTAAAGGCCGGCAACGCACCTGTAACGCCCCTGGGTCTGCGGGTGTCTATGGGCGACGGTAATTACTTACCATCAGGTGATCCGTCTGCTCGTTTGACTCCTGTCACATAAAAAAAACTGAAATTGCAAAACCGACACAATCCTCTGGTTCATATACAAAAATTTATTAACAAAAAATTGTAAATAATTATACTTAAAGAATCTTCAAATGGCTACAGGGATTCTTTGTGTATCTACTAACCAACCCTCTGCCCAGTATCTTTTAAACTTACTTTTCATTTCATTCACTAACAAACCACTTCAATTTCATCATCCCGCCATAAAATCGACAATATTCATTGATAACTATTAATGGAGTACAGTCACGATTTACCCTTCCATTCGAATTTAGAACTTATTGCTTTGATTTAAGAACTAACCCAAATAAGTATTGAAGTCTTCACATCCGCGTATCATAGGTATAGTTAGGCAAGAGGTCGACGGCCTATTGCGTCGATTTTGCATACTATAATTAAAATTATTGCATCACTAGCGGCCGCCCGCGACTTCATACGCGTGGATCCCGTTTTACCCCCTTAGGGGTTTCGTAAAATCATTTCTTAGCGGATGCCTACGTCATAACATCTACCTGCATGCCAAATTTCAGCCCGATCCGTCCAGTGGTTTTCGCTATGCGTTGATAGATCACTATGTCAGTCACCTTTAAGTATACTATTACTTATTCTGTTCTTTAAGTTAATAGAAGATAGAATAGCTAGCTGTGCAGATTCATTGCCCACTAAGGGCAAAACTGAATGACGTCTTAAGTATGTGATTAGGGGTGTGGTGCAGACATTTTTTTTTTCATTTAGGTGGTATAGAGATCAAACTCTCGATTTGCGAATTGTGAGAACCCTACCTTAAAACAATACCACTGTTTTTATTATTACAAAGAGGAAGATCTTGGCCTGTATCTCACGAGATAGAAAGTAATGATCAGGTCGAAGGCGGAAGCGAGATTCATTAGGAATTCTCAACTGGAGAGGAACTGGCTATGATACCTTCAGGTAGTCTTCGTCGGCCATTTGGTGTAGTGTTTCCGAACGGACTACTACGCCGAGAAGTCCTGGGTTCGATTCCCGACCGGGCAGAAATTGAAATGATGAATTTTAATTTCTGTAATGGGTCTGGGTGTTACTAATACTATGATTTATGTATAATAATATGTATGTATTTATAAAAAAAGTATTTAAGTATGTATATCCGTTGTCTAGTACCCATGGTACAAGCATTGCTTAGTTTGGGACTAGAAGCGTAGTGTAAAATGTCCAAGGATATTTTATTTTTTTATTTTTTTAGGTACTGAAATGAGTTATTTTATAATAGCTTCTGCCCCGTTTTGCCGCGTATATTTCGATGTGTCACTGATCACACAATCTACTGAAAACACAAACAGAGATATTTTCGCATTTATAATATTAGTATGGATTCTACAAATCATCAAGATAACCCAGTTAAATGTGACTAAAATCAGAAAAAAATACAAATCATAAAACGTGCTTCGAATAAAGTCGATCTCACTCAAAGATAAACAGTTAAACACAGCCACTTAGTTTACATAGTAAACGTTTAAATATCGTTATTGTAACCACCACTTTTGCTAACATAATAACTTAATACAAACAGAAAAAGTCGAAAGCAAGTCGAGGTGGTCACAGTCTCATAACTCCTAAGCTCTGAATCTATTAATAATACCACACAAGAAATAAAGTATGTAATACGCAAGTTATAAAAACAACACTTATAGTACAGTTGAGAAAAATAATACACTGATTTGAGTTAAGTTAAATGATTTGATTTGAACGCATCACAACTTGTCCTTTCTTCCTTTTACCTTATTTGCGAGTAAATTGATTACATTATTTCTATGTATAATATTTTAACTTGTAGGTATATACTTAATGATGCATTGATATATTATTACAGTGACTTTAATATACCTATTTGTGACTTCATTTGTTCGTTTTGTTTTGTTTGGCTACAATGTCCACAGCTGGACAAATACCTCTCCCAAAAATTTCCACAACGACCGGTCCTACGTTGTCCGCATCCCGGTGCTTTCCGCGACCCTCACTAGATCGTCGGTCCACCAAACAACGGCGAAATAACAATCTGTATTTAGAAATACCTAAAGAAGTTTAAAAATTAGTTTAAAACTAAGCTAAAAATTCTACTTTAAAGATATCGAATTCGCAGTTATAGACCACCATAGGCCAGTCAAATAAATCAAGCGTTTATTAAAAGAAAGTCACAAAACATTATGAGCTTCATTTACAAACGTGTTGGACGACATTTTTGCGTCTGACTGTCCCCTGGCACAAATAGTTGTAAGGGTACCCGCAGACTGCAGACTTTTTCTGGCTGTCAGTAAACGGATTGTTAATCAGAATCTTCTTCACTTCACTGGCCTATAAAAGGATACTTATGAAGTAAACGATTAGGGTCCGTGGCCGAGTCCCCCAGTATTCGACGCACCCGTGGTTGAAGCCCCCGATTTAAATAAATTTATTATCATACTTTTTTCGGCTTTTGCACTAAGTACAGTCAACGAAAACCATGCATGTTTGACGCTATTTAAAATGATGTATTTATTTTTTTGTTAAAAATAATTAAAACTTTTATTTGTAGTTAGTTAAATGTAGAGAGAGTAGAGTTATTTTAAAGACTGGTTGTTACAATTATTTTGATTAGGTAAAACGATTTACATGTTATTATAGGTAAATAAAACCTATGACAAAATATGATAGGTTAAAATAAAACCTATTATATTTTTAGGTATCACTATGGTAAAATAATATTAAACATTTATTTGTACGATCAGTATAAATATTTATTCGTTTATAAATATTTTTGTGACTGACTGTACATTTGATTAAAAATTGCTTCTATCTGACCGGGGGCGTCGACCACGGGTGCGTCGAACACAGGGGGCCTCGGCCACGGACCCAACGATTAGGTATTTAAATAGCAAGAGTGCGTGGACTTTACCTGCCAAGCTCGGACTTATTACGCAATTCTTGTTTATTGTATTTCCTGTAACTATTAACTGAAAAGGACTGACATGGGGACTGATTTTCTTCCGCCACTTCTTCTCAGCACCAGCCCATGTTATCCCGAAGTGGAGGTAGGGCAAGTCATATTTGAAGCGTGTACAAGTGCCCTGGAAAAGACCTAAGTACTGAATAAATTATTTTATTTTATTTCGCTATCCCTTTGATTTGATTATATTATAATCGTAGGGTCCAGACGTGTAACAGTGGCAAAATACTTTTCAAAAGTCTACTTACTTAAAAAAAAAAGTACACATTACACCGATTTAGTATCGGCCGATTCCTCATACAAATCAGAAGTCGACCAAACTATCCAGCTAAAAAGTCTAACGAAGATTTTTTCTGCTCAGCTCAAAGGTATACCCCCAGTGAATGCCTTTGGCATTAAGTTCGCCTTAAGTACCAATTATTATATGGCATTAAATCTTGAATAAAAAAACAAAGTCTGTAGTCTGCGGTAACCCTTACTACGAGCCTTTAAGATTTTACTTTTGCTTTCATCTCCATGTTTTTTCGCAGCCATGTTCAACATGACGCAGAGTGAGTTGTATTGTTGCTGTAATGACATTATTTAAGATTATTGTATCGCAATGCAACTACATCTTTGTACGTGGTTTTATGTGCATCCAAAGTTGCTGAGTAATTTTTGATTTAATGTAAAAGAGGATGTGGTAAAATTGCGCTTATTAGGTTAAGCTTGTGCCCAGCAGTGGGCTGGCGAAGATTTAAAAATGAACTTGTAAGCCACTGAGTCCACCATGGTCCAGTGTACGATAGCCGAACGGTGAAGGGCTCGGAGTGGCCAACTCGAGATTCGAGGAACGCGGGTTCGAATCCCACCGCCGCGCCGCTCGACTATTGTGTGGGAGCCCACTCGTAACACAAGCTCATTTAGCTTAACACGAGGGGCTAATGGGACTATTAGTAATTTGGGCAATACAAATTGCTAATAATCTTTTGTTAAAAAAAAATTATAATGTAGTACCTATCACTGTTTGTTCAAACCTAAAAAGTAAGGTTTAACTCTACATAAATTACCTACCATTATTTATCTTTTGAGCCCTTATAGCTATAACCTATATTTATAGAAGTGAAGGTCACTGATTGAGTGACTGACTGACTCACTCACGCATCACGAAATCTCAGAAACTACAAGGAGTCACAAATTTTGCATGGGGGTTCTTTTTAGAACGTAGGTGCTCACTAAGACGGGATTTTGCAAAATTCAACCCCTACGGGGATAAAACAAGATCCACGCGTACGAAGTCGCGGGCGATCGCCAGTTCAGTATAAACACGACGTATAGTTTCCAAATTATGGAAGATATTCTGTCTGTGACCTTGTCAGCCAATTTGATAACGGATATTCAAAATATTCAAAAAATTCCGCAAAACACAAAAGTATGCCATTGAGGTTCGTACATTCCTTGTGTGAGAGTTGATACCTCTTGAAGCTTTACGAGAATATACTAAGTTGAATGAATGGCATATAGTAAACACAAGCATCTTAAAGAGTTGTATTAAGAGCTATTTTGCAATACAAATGTATAACTACACTCGGCGTCAAATAAATCGCTCCTCCCGCGACAATAACTAAAGATTTTTTGCTGACACAATCATGATGCCCTAACAATAATTATATTGGTGTTATTTGAAAGCCCAATAACGGGACTATTCCTACCTCTCGTTCCCACCTCTGCAACTCCTGTGTAGCCAGGATCTACAGCTTGACTGCCAATAAAAACCCAACCAGTGAAGGACATAAACGTGACATGAAAAAAGCCAATATTGTGCCTCACCTATGGGACTATTCAGACCAATTTTTGTGGTTATAAAACCAAATAATGATCTCACGTATCCTCGTAATCGTATCCAGATGGATAACGATTAATCCCAATTTAATAATTTTATAGCCATAAAAGTTGGCTCAAGCGTAACTACTTGTTGCTTTAAGAAGATACTCTGGATCCTTCTGAAGTCACATTTTTGGGTACCAAACTTTCCGTTAACGAAATAAAGCTTAGAACTAGGCTTTTAAATGGTACCAATATTGGTGGGATTGGGATGCATACGTTTGAAAGTATTTCTCGCGGGAGGTGCGATTTATTTGACGCCGAGTGTATATGCTGACTGTACGATATGTTATGTAATGTAACTTGTCGTACGTATGTCATTTTTTAATCTCACCCGGCGATGGTCGACGAGCCTCAAAGAAACTTGTTCAGTCATAATGGAAACATAAGGAGTGAAGTTGTGACGAGCATGTTGGGTGAGCTGCTCGACGAACGAATATTAACACCAGGTGCGATTGCGGTCAAATATCTGCCTTGTCGTGCATTAAAAAAAAATCTTTTTAATCGAAATGTATTTAAAAGAATTGTGCTGAAATAATAATCTGATTGAAGTCGCAAATGGAGAGTGAAATTTTACTCTGCCTCTAATTTAAAACTTTATTCTTTTCGTTTATTTCTTTCGTCGTTAAACTTTTATGTGCACTATTAGTAGTCGAATGTCAAAAATTTTACAAAAATAAAAATTAAACTTTACCTTGTACTTTCAAAAAAGGTTCGAGGACTCGAATTCTATTGCAAAATTTTGGCCTCATTAGGTATTGTCACAGATAATTACATTGACGAATATCCAATGTGGTTTGGTTCTGGCAGGGAAAGTCCCACATAACCAGTTGGTTACAAGATCATTGGGTCGTCCCTTTGAGCAAAGCATTTCTCAACTTAAAAAAATAGGTACCTACTGACATTGACTTCAGTTTTTTGTAAAAATACGTTTACCTGTTTTGTAAAGTTATTTTATTAAAAAGTTTTATCATGAGGATTTACGTTCTACGAGAGTAATTCTGTTTAATATTTACAATTTTAACATTTTCATGTTCGCCAACATGCTCGACGCAACAACCTCCGTGTGTTTCCACACAAACAGGTGCTACGGAAGCGAGCTGGGACAAGTGTTCACTTTCACGACCGCCCGCGCCTTGCTCGGATGTAGGTTACAATAAGCCGCGGTGTGTTTTCATGGGAAACTCAATGGAATCTTCTGGAATTTGAAATTGTACACATGGATTTTGTTAGTCTCTTGTAGTCAGGAGGAAGACCGTCAGCTCTCATTTAGCAGAGACAAATTGAAGCGAAGATTTTGGCCTACACTCCCCACATTAGCCATCCAGTTTTCTTTAGTTTGACTACTTTAATATTATAGGCAGGTAGCTAATAGCTCATAAGATAGGCCCCATTAATTACCTAATGTTTATTGTCCGTGGTGCATATCTTTTTCATAAAGGTTACTAAACCTTTGTTTGTCACCTGTCATCCGCTTTGTAACGGAGGGAAGTCGAACCTTGACTTCGAACTCCTCCTATGTTCTTCCAATGACAGTTTAACTTTCCCCCGGGACAAACTTGACATTCATTGGTTGGGTTTTTATTGGCGGTCAAGCTGTAGATCCTGGCTACACAGGAGTTGCAGTGGTGGGAAAGAGAGGTGGGAATAGTCCCGTTACTTTAATACTATATTTAAAGCTTCATCATCATCACTAAATGACCTATTTAGTATCCGCTCCAGGACGAAGACCCTCTCCAATTTATCAGATACAAATGGAAGATTTGACCTACAATTTCGCGCTGGCCAGATGGGTTGATGAGGCAATTAATAGCTTAAACGTTTTCAAAGCGTTTCTACATTGATGACCTACTAGTTGATATGCTTACAATGTATTTAATGAATTTGTTGCTGTGATGAGCTTTCCTATCTTCTACACTTTAAACATAATATTTCTCTAGTATAAAAACTAACAACTCATAAAACTCATTTATTTCTGTAAATAGGCTTTAAAAAGGACTTTTACACGTCCCAGTATTAACCCTACCACTGCTTCAGGACAATAAATGGGCCAGTGCTGAGATCTGATATGAGTATCTTTTTCAAAGAATCGGCACTTAGGGATATAGGTTAATTAGTGATGATTTATCATCATCGCTCATTGATATCGATGTGAGCAGTTGATAAGAATACTGGTACCTAGATTAGGATGAGTACACATTGCCGGTAAAAATAACACCAAAACAGTTGACTATGCGTTGATGTCTTTGTAAGTAAAAACTAACGTCGACTACCAGATCGTGAATTTCTTAAAATCCAGGCATCTAGGCATTACCAATTATTTAGAAACAAAGATGCTTGAACTACCATCCTTATTAGTTTCAATTATAACCAAACATTGATATTGAATTACAGGTTTTTCAATCCCGACATTTGCTTATCAAAAGTCCAAAATATCAATAACTGTACACCAGTCGCATTATAAAAGTACTAATCCTTTTCTATAGTTTTCTTTACGTTAAATTGTAAGTATTCAATATCTACACTGTACAGTACTGTCTATTATCTAACAGAATCATTTCTGCAGTACCTTGGCCAATAAGGCCTTAAACTTGCACCAAGATAACCAAGTCCAGGGACGCCACTATTCCAATGCCAACGACTGGCATTACGTATCACTCCATAGCATAGTAACCTTGTACGTAGTTCCAATGACGTGCGATAGAGGGCGGTAGGGCGCATAGATGTCTGCTGGTGTTTTTTTTTTACCATTTTTAGTTGTATGATTGTTAATTAATGAAAATTGTATCATGCAAGCCTATGTTTCTTTTTTTGCCCCTTTGACTGTTTTTTATGAGATTGTAATAATATATAGAATCCATTATTGGCTGTAAGAACAAAAATACCTGTTTGTATTATTATTATAAAGAGCTGTGAATAAAGAAAAATAAAAAAATAAAATAAAATCATGAATCAATGGATTTTAGGGGGTTAAAATTGTATGAATTGTTAAATTGTATTGATTCGTTAATGTATCTCTCTTGAGAAGCGGCTAGAATTATGACAAGAAAAGTTTTCTGCAACTTTTGGGAAAATCTGAACGGAAAATTTTGATTTTTTCGTGATGACGGCTCTTAGGTCAGCTATCATAAAAAAAGCCTTATAAAATTATTATAAAACCACCACTTGAAGTACTCTGTCTGCTCATAAAATAACTTTGATATCTATACTTATAATAAATCTGTAGAGAGGTCAATTCTGTACATGAAATATGTTTTCAAAATAACTATCAGGGGGTGATTAGTGATCGATACTGATGCCAAAAATGCAATCAGTAAAATTTTTGTCTGTCTGTCTGTCTGTCTGTCTGTCTGTCTGTCTGTCTGTATGTTCCTTATAGAAACAAAAACTACTCGACGGATTTTAACGAAACTTGGTACAATTATTCTTCATACTCCTGGGCAGGTTATAGGATACTTAGGAATTCCCACGGGAACGGGCATTAGCGGGAAAATCCTTTTGTATGAAAAATCTAAACCGCTTAAGTTAGACGCTTGAAATTTGGCAAGCAGGTACCTTAGTAAACTTAAAGCTTAGTTATAACAGGATATTGAAAAATTCCTACGGGAACGGGAATTAGCGAGAAAAAACATTTGTATGAAAAAATCTAAGCCACTTAAGATAGACGCTTGAAATTTGACATGCAGGTACCTTAGTAAATTTAAAGCTTAGTTACAACAGGATATTCCAAAATTCTCACGGGAACGGGAGTTAGCGGGAAAAAACATTTGTATGAAAAAATCTAAACCGCGTAAGTTAGACGCTTAAAATTTGGCATGCAGGTACCTTAGTAAACTTAAAGCTTAGTTACAACAGGATATTGCAAAATTCCAACGGGAACTGGAATTAGCGGGAAATTCCTTTTGTATGACTGACTCACTGACATACCCACGCACAGCCTAAACGGCTAAACGTAGGCACTTGAAATTTATAAGGGACGTAGCTTAGGTACCGTAGAGGTGCACTAAGAAAGGAATTCCCGAAATTCCCACAGGAACAGGAATTACCGGGAAAATCCTTTTGTATGAAAAATCTAAACCGCTTAAGTTAGACGCTTGAAATTTGGCATGCAGGTCCCTTAGTAAACTTAAAGCTTAGTTACAACAGGATATTGCGAAATTCCAACGGGAACGGGAGTTAGCGGGAAAAAACATTTGTATGAAAAAATCTAAACCGCGTAAGATAGATGAAGGGGGTAAAACGGGATCCACGCGTACGAAGTCGCGGGCGGCCGCTAGTGATAAAATAAGATGAGATGAGATATTTATTTATTTGCATAAAACATGGTAGATACATGATTGCTTGTCCAAAATGAAGATTCCATACTTTGGAGGGCACGTGAAGGTGTCGATCTACATAATAATTTTTATAAAATCCGATTTGTATGAAAATTAAAATAATTAAAATGAAGATATCAATTTTCTGACTTCACAATACCATTTATATGACCATATTAACATGGGCTAGTGTCGGCTCATATACCCATTTACCTAACACCCTATATAGTCGTTATCATCTAATGGCAGCTCATAAAACTCATAATAATGTATAACCTCCATTTCACCACACGATACAGTAAAAGAAGAAAATATTGACATAGGCATTTATTAGTTGCTTGCAAAAGTTCCGAATTATATTAATGTAAAAATATATTCTCACGAAGGAGACTAATAATTTATTATAAAAATTGCAATTTGGAGCTCTTTTAAATTAGACGTTTTGTGCCGAACGTTTGTCGTGCGTTTGCAGGACCGCACTCGGTAAATTATATGACAACTGCGTCGGAATAAAATTGACAATTTACTAATAGTTAGTGTGCGGTCTTGCAAACGTACGATTATACGACGTCCTGCTGAAAACGTGTGATTTTAAAGAACCCTTAGAATTTGTGTGAGAGACTTGCATCTGTTTCTACGTAGCATCGTCCGTATGAAACAAATGCCTCCCACACTCCGTGCACTCTTTATAACAGCACAAGCTCTTAAATTTTCTAATCGTTAGCATTAAATCGCCATAATCGTGTCGATCACGCTTCTCGATCGGTTTTGACACACAATTGGGCCGTACGTGATGGAAATTGACCTATGTGTGTTGTTTTTGATGAATATGCAATGTGCCATTTTCACTTTCTATACTTGAAGGATCTACGGTGAGAATATTTAGGTTTCCATGAGTTTTTTAAATTATAATTGGCTGTAAATGTAAAGAAGTATATTTAAAATTAATAAGGTTGACTAGAAGATAATGATAAAACGGGATTAAGTACGCCTTTTGTACATACTTTCATACTATGTGTAAAAAAGTTTTTAAGTAAAAAAAAAGAATGATACCAATCTGATGGATTGAAAATTAGGTTACCTCTAAATTTTTCTGTTTCGTAGTTAAGTTCTCATGTCATTTTATCCCGTGCATCAATTTACTGTAATTAGGTAATTGAAATAATGAAGCGATAATGCGATTCTAGGCAAAATACAATTAATGATTGAATGATGAATAAAACAACAAATATAACTATGTATAAAAAATACTACTGGTTTGTCATTGCTCATTCCTTTTATTGAGATGTGAAATAAACTAGAAAATCAATCAATAACAAAAACAGCAATTATTGACATAGAAGAAAGCCGAAATAAGTGTATGGATAAGACGGATTACAAGTATTAAACTAGTTGCGACATGCTGTAATACTGTAATAATATAGATTACTCTCACTTGAGAGCATTTATCACAAGAACGGTAAGATGTTGAACAGAGATGATTTATGGATGTGGCATTCTAGCTTCGCTTTTGCCTTATGTGATGACGACACAGCCGCGATGCAGTATTGTATAGTGGATATATCAGTACTTTGTAACTGTAAGTAGGTAACCAAACCTTGAACTTAACTCGCTTCTAATTATTTAACGTTTCAGTGCTCTACATCTACTCTCACTATGCTTGCAAAAAAAAATGTCTTAGCTTCATCGTTCGTAATATGCTTACTTATGTAAAATTATATCCCTTCTTAAGTCCATCAATCTAATACGTTTTCTGTTCCGATATTTTGAACTTTATGAATGTTATTGAATGAAAGTTTGACCTTGAATCTAGTGGGTTTGAGAACTGTTTTATGATGGTCATAAATTACGACATAATACGTATTACTTATCTTTATAACCAAAATACGTCCATTGTCAGTCACACAAAGTCCTCCTGTACTCTCTGCATCCGGGTGCTTCCTGCAACCTTCTCCAGATCATCGGTATACCGAATAGAAGGTTCGCCTACATCTTTCGATCCATGTTCGCTACTCAAAATCTGAGATAGGTTTAACAGAGCAATCAAATCGGACTTAGCCTCTTCATTACACCATTGTGCGTAAAATTTAATCTAAGATAATGCCACATCTAATAAGCTCTATTTCCTAACTCCTTCCGAGATGGATCGGGCGTGTCACGCGACGCTTCGGCCGGCGATAATTTGTTACCAGCGATGCCATAATAAAACTTTCATCGACTTTATGTCTTGTCTATTGCCATTTTAATATACGGTTCTATTTCGGTGGTATTACGCGTAATTATTGAACTATGCGGCTCTCTAAAGGTGAGAGAGCAAAGGGTAATTATTACGGCATTTGGATTGAAAAGTTGAACAGGTTATTGACTACCGTTCTAATGCATATCGTAGTTAAAAAGTAGTGATGGATGTCTCAAAAAGTAGTGTCAGCTGGCCCTAGCCCTGGTGATGCTCTACCTCTGGGCTACGGCTTGATACTACTATTTGGGACACCCTGTATATGGAATTAGTGATGTACTTTTTTATTTGTAATTTATTTATTTAGAAAAATTAAACAATGTGAGTATTGTGATACACCTATTTTTCATAAATCATAAGATTTTTTTGTTAAAGTTGCAGACAGACAAACTTGGCTTTCTGGTTGGGTTACTATCTTGAATAGTGGGGATCAACGGTGGGAATGATAGATTGGAATAGACCACGAAAGCAGATAGATCCCATCAATTGGTGTTTATTGTCCGTGGTGCATTTCTTTTCTTAAAGGTTACCATACCATTGTTAGTCACCTGTCATCCGCTTTGCAATGGAGGGAAGTCGAACCTTAACTTCGAACTCCTCGTATGATTTTCTGATTAATTTCGTTGCGAGTCCAATGACAGTTTAACTCTCCTTCGAGACAAACTTGACCTTCACTGGTTGGGTTTTTATTGGCGGTCAAGCTGTAGATCCTGGCTACACAGGAGTTGCAGCGGTGGGAACATGAGGTGGGAATAGTCCCGTAGACCACGAAAGCATCAAGTATAAATACGAGAGAAATATCACAATACATTCATCATTTTCCTCTATACTCGTAACAAACCTACCAAACACGTTCTAAGGTTCAAACAAAGGCTATCTCTACTTACACCAGCCCAATCTGGCAACGGAACTTGCAATTAAAATAAGTCACGCGAAGAAATTTACACATTTACGAGGCTCGAAGTAATTAACAAAGAAGTTGCTAATTAGTTGCCTGGTCAAATCTCACTTTTACTATACCATCCAATGGCCACGGATTACGAAAAACGAGTGAAATCAAATTACAATTTCACTTAAACTACCCGGAACAAGCGAGTACTTCTATGGTGGACACAGACGGTATTAAATTAGAAGAAGCATTTTTGATAATGTATATTTTATTTTGTTCCACAGAGTAAGAACTCAAAGGCACAGATATGACTTAAAGAACATAGCTGGCAGTAGATGAATGCAGGCCGCTACCAACCGATCATTATGGAAATCATTGGGGGAGGCCTATGTTCAGCAGTGGACGTCCTGTGGCTGATATTATGATGATGTTGATGAGTAGATGGGTATAAATTTACTTCTATGCTAGCAGTTGTAATTGGGGTCATAATTCATAATAATAGGTCTTCGTCACGTCTTCGTACTCAGACGAAAACTTGATTGAAATGAACGATGATGATGGTAATAAATGGAAGATCTTGATAAAAAGGAAAATAATAAAAGTGACAGACATTCTGGTAGATCTAAATCATTGTCATTATCATTTACTCTACTTTTTGAATATGGCTAATCCATCTTTTAGTTTATTATGTAAACAATGACCGATACCTTGGGTATCTAACGAGAATGCATCCTAAAGAAAAGACTATCCAAATTGTTCAAAATCTATTTATTCTTCAAATTGTTGGTTAATGTGACAGCTCCAATGACAGTTTAAATTTCCTCCGGGACAAACTTGACCTTCACTGGTTGGGTTTTTACTGGCGGTCATGCTGTAGATCCTGGCTACACAGGAGTTGCAGCGGTGGGAACCAGAGGTAGGAATTTAGTCTCGTAAGGTAAGCAATAAAGAACTTTGTACCGCTAATCGGCTTCAAATAGCACAAATTATCTACTTACCCAACTCTACGTCATTATGGTATCGTGATTATAAGTTTATTACGTTTCTCGTATAGAATAGCGTGATCACGAAGGGAAAAGGAAATTAGGTAACATGACCACGGAATGCTATTGTAGTGAAAGTATACAAGTACTAGGTAAACACAGTAAACGTGGATAGTGATGCGAAACAATGGGTCACTTGATTACGCATCGATTGTGATTATTTTATCGATCAATTACTTCTATTCTTAATCATCGATTCTTTTATCGATCAATCTTCTATACAGTATGTAATCGGATCAATAATGCGCATAATCCAAAGTTATGGATATCGTCATGTAAAAAAAAAAAACAATATGCATCACATGTGATGGAAAGTGATGACCAGGTCAAAGGCTGGAGCGAGCGTCAACCACAGAGAACGGACTATCATAACTCCAATTGCCGGAACACAGCAATGCATCCAGCATAAGAGTGTGTCATAATTGATTTACATAAGAACTAGTGAAGGCCAAGTTTGTCTCGCGATCGATTTTTATGTTTTAGAGATCTATTTTTATGTTTTAGAGATCTATTTTAGTGGTTCGTATTAAATTTATCTTGATATCTTATTAGAGAAGTTAGGTACTGGTCTGAATGCACTATTTATTTCGAATTCATTCTCTTTTATTCCTATTGCTGCAACTCCTGTGAATCTAATACACTTGTATTAAAACCGAACTATGACGGTTGGCAATTTAATACGAACAACTATGCGTGTTTAAGAAGTTTTAAATCGATCCTTCTAAAATGTGAGTAAAAGACACTCAGATACTACATAGTTTAAAATAGACAAAACTCGACTTGTTTTCTTAAACGCTATTATTATCGATACTCTATATTTTACCCCTTCACTAAACGCAAGTAATATGCAAATACAAACAATTAAAATGTAAATGTTATTTGATAATTCCATAGGAGATAGAGCAGAGTGTTAACTATAGTCTAACAGTTTGGTTAAAGTTAAACGGTATAAGAAAATTAAAGAAATCTGAGCGTACAATTAAATGTGCGATACCATCTGGCCTTGATGTGTGAGGGCTCAAACTAGCCATGGAAAATTAAAACACAGCCCTAATATAATATATTTTAATTGCTACTTATGGTCTGATTGCTATAGCTTTCTATGGAGTACACGTGTTTATTGTGGAAGTGTATAATTTAATTTAAAAGGTAGCTTTATTTGGGATGAAAGCAGTTTTTGTGAAAATTGTTACTTTATACCGTAATTTTGTTCTATTAATTCTCTTATGCCCGTTTCACCATCAATCCTTAATTTTTGAGTGACCCATATGAAAATAAAACTCCAGTTATGTTGCCATAGGGTTCACTTAAAAATAGGGGGTTTTCTCTAGATCTAGAGGTCTTGGGGTTTAATTCCCGAATGGGACACACAAATTGGAAAACAACTTTGTACATGACTTCCACTTGAATTCAGTCATTGAAAGCATATGTATCACTTGTACCTATCCGAAGATTCAGACTTTTCTCAACCTATGTACTTCATACATATAAATCGGTAAACCGATTGAGATAGGTATGTCAAACACCTACGTTTCTTCTTATGATGTTATAAGAAGTTAACATTAAAGAACAGATCTTTAAATGGCATGAAGCAGCTTTAAGCAGCATGAATCAAGTAGCTTATTAATGTAGACAAAATTACGTCAAATCTGCCAACGCTCTCATAATTATTATACAACATCAATGACACGACTTTTTTCTATCCAGACAACTTAATTGACAAAATTATGACTAGCTATGATTTATAGTGCAAGTCACACAACATTTCACTAAATATGATAACTAAATATTAAAGGTTATGACTATGACTTATTCTGAACATGTCTTAACTACACTATCTATGCCTGCGATTTCTTTTCCCGTTTTCCCAATATTTTTAATTGATGCTTTGCTCTTAATGTAGTCGTAGCGTGATGGTATACTACAGCCTTCCTCGATAAATGAGCTATCCAACACAAAAATATTTCAGTAGTTCCTGAAATTAGCGCGATGAACCAAATAAAAAAACTTCAGCTTTTTAATATTAAGTATACATATAGTATTAAGATAAAAATGCTAAACTTACGGTGAAGACACTAACGCCCGTATTCACAAACAATGCTTGCTTAAGTGAAGCAGCAATACGAACGCACAGCGTTGAATAGAGCTCTGATTGGTTCGTGTGTCACCCTGTGCGTCCACGCGCACTGTGAGACCTCATAGTAATGTTGCGAATACGGGTGTAAGAATGAAAGTCAGTTACTTGAAAATAAATCCACCCATTCAGTAAATTTTCACACGATGTTCGACAACGCTGTTAATTTGTCAATTTCTTATGTGAATATTGTGGCCATGAGCATAATGTAATTTTCTTTACTTTTCTTTTTAACAAGAACGCTGGTACAATCTGAAATCAATTAAAGTTTCTTGATAAGCGTGTCTTTTTTATGAAACATGAAAGCCAAACATACGAGTAGGTTATTATTACTGACGGGATTGCTACCATGTACCTACCTTAATTTTGAGTTTTCGATATTTCGGCACTTTTGCAAGCGCCATGGTCACGGAGTAACTGAGGAAACTTGCGGGTGAGATGTTACGGAAAGACATATCATATAGAATCACCACTCTACTCTTCCCGTGGATGTCGTTTAAGCGATAAAGGACAAACTTCAGGCCTCCCTAACCTGTCTGGCCAGCGTAGGGAGTGTAGGCTAAATTTTCCTTCTGCCTCTGGTAACTTAGAGAGAGTCGTACTCCTGCAGTGAAAAATGTGATCCAATGACTTTTGATGCAGAACAAGGCAGGACCGAACGGTATTGCACCCGTTCGTTCGTTCATTCGTTTCAGCCGAAAGATGTCCACTGCTGGACAAAGGCCTCCCCCAAGGATTTCCACAAAGACCGGTCCTGTGCCGCTCGCATCCAGGCACCCGATGTTAAGTTTATTCGTTCAAAATTTTATATGTGCTAAGTATCGACTCTTCTGCTACTACCTACTTTTAATTAAAATAATTTAGAGTACACAGGACTTTCAAACGTTTCACAGATAGATAGCTACTTACTACAATGTATAAACATTCATAGAGCAAGTCTAGCCTGACCTAGAATGTAAAGAATATACCTGCCTACAGCAGATTAGATTATGCAGTCTTGCAAGTTTTCTCATATGAACAATTTAGTACTCAAAGTAACAATTTCTAGTGAATGAAAGTATTTGAGTTTGACACAATTACGCCCGTATTCACAAACATTACTATGAGGTCTCACAGTGCGCGTGGACGCACAGGGTGACACACGAACCAATCACAGAGCTCTATTCAACTCTGTGCGTTCGATTTGCTGCTTCACTTAAGCAAGCATTGTTTGTGAATACGGGAGTTAATGTTTGGAAAACGTTTTTCAATCATACCTATGGAATGTAGACACTAGACATGCGAAAATTATTGCATAAATGTTCACTTCCATGTTTTAGTTCTCATGACAATGTGAGTAACGTAAATTGATTTACAGATTAATTGTTATGTAATTTAGATGAACAATAAAAATGCTAATTCAACAATACATTATCTAATTTCATACATTATGAATAATGCACAACTTTGCTTTACCTCAGACAAGTAAGTATCTGATTAGTAAACTTATACCCGTTTTCACCATCAATCACTAATTTTTAAGTGACCCCAACGAAAAAATAAAATCCTGTTATGTGTTACCTACCATAGGGGTCACTTAAAAATTAGGGATTGATGGTGACAACGGTCATTTTCACTGATTTAACGTTGAGTTTTTAAAGTCACTTACTTATTATGTTATGTAGTCCAATATTGTTATCACTGATAACTTATCAGCATGTTATTTATTCGATCAACATGTTTATGATAAACAAAACTCAATGAAGTAATCTATAAAGACCTTAATAAGAATAATTTCATTCATAACTACATGCTAACCAATCGATTCGAAAAAGAAATAAGGGAGCATATTCATTCATACTTAAATAACAACGTATAAAGACGTCGAGTAAAATTCATATTTCACACTAATTGGTCCAAAGACGTAAACTACTTTTCGAAATCGTCCAGCGAAGTCTTACATCATAAATTAAAATGCAGACGGGTTACACAATGAAATAATCAAAATTGCACTCGATACAAAATTATGGATTCAAAAACTTATCGAATCGAATCGCCTGCGTTTTGGGTGAGTTATGCAATTATAGAAAACATAGCGTAAATATTAATTTGCGTAGAATCGCTGCGGATCTTTGAACCAATCAAGTCGCTGCTAGAGCATGTGAACTGCAAGTGCTCATAGGCCTAAAGGGTATTAGAGCTGGCAGAATGGTAAAAAAGAAAAATGACATATTTGCGAATAATATTATGTTTAGTGTGTTTTTGTATTTGTACTTGCAACATTGATTAAAATGTACCTAATCAAACTATCGAACAACTATTAGCTTTCATCTTGCTTCCAATTTTTATCTCATTTTAATCTTCTTACTGTAATATCAAGAGCTTGCTTATACATAATTATGAAGAATTTTTTATTTTTTATTGTTACTAACTTTGCCGTATATAATATCATAGATAAATAGGTAGTAACTGTGGGTAAAATGTTACAAAATCACATACCAAACTATTTTAACGAGACTTAGCAACAAGATCGCCTAAAATGTAGAGCAACTTATTGTGATCCATGTTCTTTATTAATCATTATGTGTGGTAATATTTATAAATAAACAGTACTAATCTACAGAAAATTACTACTACTTAATCTTAAAGAAGCCTTCTTTACACCTAAATCTATTTTTTATCTGGATACAGTCTTGCTCTACTTACCGAAGTATTATTTAGCTTAAAATATAATGCAATGGGTGGTTTCATTCATAGCCTAAAACTGTAACAAACAGCTTTTTATTTTTATTCAACGCTCGCACACCGCCTTTAACATTGCAACTGTTACAATTACGCACTGGCCAGCTCTATGCGTGCGGAGCCCAATCGCACGTAAACCGCATGTAGTACGCACTCCCTAAGTGGGGGCTGGCGAAATATAACCACGGGTCGGACTACCAGCACTACATTCCACTTACTACCACCAAGGAACATGAAGACCTTAGTGCTCGTCCTGGCGATCGTGGCCGCTGCGACCTGCAAGCCGGCAGGGGACGATGACGTTGTCAATTCTGTCATCGGAGTTGTCAAAAGCTGTTCTGAAGACAACGTCGGGTTGTGCCTGAAGGTGTGTGTCAGTGCTGTGTTTAGATCCAGGATTTAAGTGTTAAATACGTTAAGTAGAGTGATCAAACCTTTGGTTGAGTGAATATTTTCAGCTCAAATTGTGACGTATAGTCGTGCGAATTTACTTGTGTCAAATAGGGTTTGAGATTCACAAAACGACTAAATTAATTAACAAATAACTAAAAGCTTGCTCTTGACATGTCATGTCAACGCTAAAGCTATCATCCGGTTTAAAAGTGACTGTTGAAGAGCTTAAAGCACTCCGCAGTTTGATTTACATTTAAATGGAGACAAAGCCTTATTTGTCACTATAATGACTTATTACAGTTGTACAAATAAGTTTATTTAACAATAAAGATGTTTTTACCAAGTGAAGGGATGTCTAGTTCAAAGAAGCAGTTATTTTTCGTACTGTGTAACAATCGTTACAGTGTGGAAGATGATCTTTGGACTTTGAACGCAAGAGTGGCTAATTTTCTAGCTAAGTTTTTGCGAGTGAGAAATCATTTTCAAAAGCTTGATTACCCACAATTTATGGTGATAGAATATCACCAAAGCAATGTTATTTTGTATTTTACACATTAAGTCATAAAAGTCGTTTATTTCCTGCAAATAGGCTTTTAAAAAGCGCTTTTACACATCTGAGTATTACTTTAAATATAGCACTGCTTCGGGACAATAAATGGGCCAGAGCTGAGAAGAAGCAGCGCAAGAAACTTAGTCACATACAATAATACTCTAATTTTCTAGGATTATACTTAAATAGGATTCAAAATTCCTAAGTCTAACAATAAGTAAACATATTTCTACAAAACTAATCCCCAATTTTTTCTCCCCAGGAGCGTGCCCTTAAATATGTTGAAAACATGAACTCAGCTAAGGAAGTGAGCATCCTTGATGGAGTCAGCTTGCTAGGAACCGGATCGCCCAGGTCAGCCAGGTCCTTCGAACCCCTCTCAGAAGAACCCAGAGCCAGGGAAAACCAGGTTGAGAACAGACTCTTGGACGCTGCAGCGGAATTCCTTGAGAACCATGTGATCCAGCTCCGCGTACCCAAGAGCACAGTTGAAGATGTGAAGAGGTCTCTTGAAGAAGGTTAGTTGATATTTTTAATAACCTGAAAAAATTGATTAAGGTTGAAGTCCAACCCACGACTCTTCACTTGCCAGGCAACTGCTTTGATATTCTCACTAAAACCTCATTAAAATGTTATAGGTTTTATTTGATTCTCTTCATTTACTATTGCAATTTCTTACCTACATAATAGAAGGCTTAAGAATCCCTAAAAATGCCCTAGAAATTTGTTTGATCCCATTAATTTCATTCAGTAAAAATTATAACATAATGCCATCTGAAGATAAGACTATTAATGTACACAATAAATCTTCTAACAAAAGCACAAAAAATTAAACACTTAAATCTGTTAAAACTATCTCAAAAACAAATCTCGTCTTCTTTAAACTACACAATGAAAGCAAAAAGACCAATCTTAAACCACAATATCAATGATGTCAGCCACAAACCAATTAGATTCTAAAAAATAGTAAAAAGTACGGACCACCTGCGTTAAAACTAAATTGACAATGCTCCAGTTTTATCGTAGATCTAAAAATAGCATCAGAACCCAGATACAAACCTTTTTCTTCATCCGTAATTGTATAGTCACGCACTGTGTTACGTAAGGCATTGGTGAATGAAGCCGCTCTGTGTTGGTAGCACGAGACCGTAATTTTCTATGGTGCGTGGTTCAGACCTTGTATTCCTTATTGGATTGTTTGGGTCAATGTTTTTAGTGAGATTGGGATGTTTGGACAAATGTTTGGCAAATGGCTAAAATAGTTTTTGGCTCTTGGTGAACGAAATCGTAGCTGGAGTGTGTCACAAAAAACCCAAATTTATTATTTTTAAAGTACACTCGTTATCCATCAAATCAAATGTGGAAAAGGGCACTTAAAACAGACTCAAATACAAATAAGTAAACTTAAAAAATTAGCAAGTACACGTCAAATTTAGAAACCACGCTAATTGGCCCCTGTTTTGTAATGAGCCCAAATAATGATTCCGCATTAATTTTTTTCATCCGGTTTAAGTGGGCAATTTAATATCAGTGAAAGTCAAGAGCCACAATCATGGTCAGTTCCCAAACATTTCCAAGGGATAATAAGTAGTTTCGTAATTTCAACAATGGCGACATTAAACCGTCTTACAAAGCAAGTTCAACGTCTAATTATATACACATTCTTTCTTAGAGTTCCCCAGAAGTTATCATGACACTGAACGTTAAAAATGATTATGCAAAAACAAAAGCACCTGAATGATATGAAGAAAAAAACGAAAAGAATTTATCAAACGATCATCTTCCTCCATTGTGATACCATACTATTAGTCATACAAAATTATTACATCAGCTGTTACCGAACGAAAGTTAAAAAGTCCACGCGTATAACTGGTTTCTGTGTCATGAACGCCGAACGATCTTTGATTTAGTTTTTTTGCGCACCCATTTTACATTTTAAAAAGTTGATCTTTTTATTGCTACGTAATGAGGTTACAACTAAAACAGTTTAATTTATTCGAGATGATAAAATTGTGAGAGCTGTTTAAATGTTTTACGCGCGTAAAAGTAAAAAGTCTGAGATTATATAAACCTGCAGTCATGTTCGGATTATAATTGTTCGTAACGCTTGGTAAAATGATAAAAACGCGACCGAAAACCGGTTCAGAGACCACATGAGAATTTAAAATAGAAAGTTCCTCTCGATATTAATTATGTACTTATAAAAATACGTGGCTTACTCCGTGAAAACGTCTAGGACGAGAAAACTCAGCGGACATCCGCATCCAGTTGCTATAAAATGAAGATACTAGATAAATCCAGCCAAACAAGTCCGGCTGAGTTTCTCTAACCTATTAACAAGGTTGATTATGGTGGAAAGCTGTCCGAGTCTAGTTTTTGCTAGATTTCTATGGAAATGTACTATGGTACCTTACTTGTAGGTATGTAGGACTAAACGCGTTTGCAGTTCCGTTACTAGCCCGTGATCGAAATCTTGATTGAGAATCGAGTAAAAGTCTCGCTCCGGGCGAACCTTGTCAACGTGTGTAAGTGGGTTCGGAGCTTTCAAACTGATAATACATACACTTTCTACATGAATGAGGATGTTATGCAAACTCAACGTAACAACATGAATTTCAATGAAAGTGATACTATTAAGTTTCAGCTTTGAATTCAAATCAGACGTGTACAATGTTGCGAAGTAGCGCCGTTGATTGTGTGGGAATACAAATTTCTAGTCCACCATTTTGCTTTCCCATGCTCACTCCCATTTCCCAGCTATTCATTCTATCTCAGTCACAGCCTGAGGTATGGGAGCGGCACGGGAGGGGTGACATCTTATTTTTATTTTATTTATTAAGGAAATAAACAACAGTCATGAAACTTATAAACCAAACCAAATAAGTGGGCCATAATAATGACCAGACAGAGCATATGAATCTGAAGTCTCGCTGACGTTTGCGTTGCAAAAACACCCTCTCATTTATACTCTCTCAAATACTGACTGAGTTAAGAGCCATACCTATAAACATGTTTGTATTTCTAGGCCGTGGTAAGAAGAAGAAGCTGAAGCAGCTCCTCCCAATCCTGGCTCTGGTGCAGCTGAAGATCCAGTCTCTCATCCCTCTGTTCCTTGGTGTCATCGCCTTCGCCGCTGTCAAGGGTCTTATGCTAGCCAAGGCCGCTCTCCTGGCCTCAGCTCTGCTCCTCCTCAAGAAGTTGCTGTCCAAGGGTGAACACCACGAGAGCTACGAAGTGGTGGCTCATCCTCACCACGACGAACACTACAGTCATGGATCAAGCCACGGAGGCTGGGGCAGGTCATCTGACGCGCAAAACCTCGCGTACAATGCCTACTCCAATTGAAACCTAAGATTTCTTTAGACGTATTACGTCATCACTTCTTTCTGTTTAGTCTTACGCGGACCTCAGATCGAGATTTAACTTATTATTTAATAATTTATTTAAATTATTTAAAAGTTTGTTATTTAATTTATTAACTGAACGAGTGCATCTTGTCTATGGTTTCCAAAGCATCGCCGTTTCTTTATATATTTTCGATACACAGTACCTGTTTTTTAGTTAAGTCTTTATAGTACGATAGTGACGTCATTGTGACGTAGGTTGTTAATAGCTTTAATTATTTTATTATTTATGTTTACTTTTTGTTTTTATAATTAAAGTGTTCATTATCTTCTAGTCTCTGTTATATTGTATCTATTTAAATATTTATTATTGTATCGCTTTTGTAAATATGCTTCTTATGAAAGTATTTACGTAAAATATTGTTTTTTGCATCTTCATTTATGTATTATCTATATATTTATCATATTTATCTTTTCTAGTATACTATGTAAATAAGTATTCTATTTTAGGTGATGCCCTTCATGAATGTATAAACCTTTTTCTTCATTTTCCTAGAGTAGATAAAATAATAACAAACCACCCAAACAAAAATAAAACATAATAGTCATTTATTAATTTTCCTCGTTTTATTTTACCTAATTATTTACGAATGATACCTACTGAAAATTCAATTTAAAAGCTAAAATACTTGACTTGGCTTCATTGCAATACCTACCCCCAAATCATGACGTCAAATTGTATAAAAACGTAAGGCGTTGAAAAAATATAGAATATCCCTAGTTTGAATGAAAGAGCAAAACCCAAGTCACCATAGTCATTTTCTCGTTCGCATACTTAGAAAAACACAGAGTTTCTACTCGTAATTTAATTGCCGTAATTAATATAGAAACTCAGACCAAACAAGATCCACCATAATGAGAGTTTGTACATTCCTGTGCAAATAAAATACATGAGTTTTTATTCTCCAGTACTCCAATAGTTACTAAGCATGAGAACCAAAGTAGGTAGTCGATATAGCCGGCAGAATTGCCAAAATTAAGTGGCAGTGGGCGGGGCACATAGCTCGTAGAGCTGATGGCCGCTGGGGCAGAAAAGTTCTCGAGTGGCAAACACGGACCGGAAGGTGGACAGACGATCTGGTGTAAGTCGCGGGAAGCACCTGGATGCGGGCAGAGCAGGACCAGTCGTTGTGAAAACGCCTTCGATGGAAGGCCTTTGTCCAACAGTGGACGTCATTTGGCTGAAACGAACGAACTCTAATATTGGCAGATCCTTCGTATTGCTTTTGGTAAATTGGAGAAAGTGTTCTTTCTACAGGGGGGACTAAATGATCTGATGATGATGATGATTGCGTAAAACGCCGGTATTACAAATCTACTAAATGGTTTTTCCTGTAATAAAGATGCTGATAAAGGTGACTGTTCCATCCGTCACTCCTTTTCAGCACCACCCGATATGTTGTTACGAAGTGGTGGTAGGTCGAACTATAATGGGTATTTTTTTATGGGACAGGAGTCAAACGAGCAAACTTTTTACTGATGATAAGTGATTACCGCTGCCCATAGACATCCGCAACCCCGGGGGAGTTACAGGTGCATTGCCAGCCTTAATGGTACTAGTATGCTTTCTTTTTGGAAGATTGTAAGAGTATACTCGTACCTAAATACTATGAGTAATAAGGAAACTCCTGGATTCGGGCAGCGTTAGGACCGGTCGTAGTGGAAATCCTTGGGCCTTTGTCCAGCAGTGGACGTAATTCGAAATCGAATCGAAAGAATGAACAATATTGATAGATTTTCCTTTTTGCAAAATTTAATTGGTCCAGTCTTGTGAGTTTCAGCCATAGAGATATAGAGAGATGCCAATTAATGCGCTGAGTTCGAAACTCAGTGTCGCATTAGAAATTGACATAAACAAAGTAATCAAAATATGTGTTCATTATCCACTGCGGTAGCAGTACTCAACGTTCGAATAATCTTTAGTACTACGCAAGCAATGTAAACTGTTTACATTATGACGTCTGCAGCAATGTGTTCCGTTTTTGGGCATATTGCTGCGACACAGGCCCCGCCCCCTTGGCACATCTCCCTTTAGTTTCTGTGATCTGTGATTTCAGCGCATGCGCTTGCAATATTCATACGCAAATTATAGCCTTAAACACGGAACTGAGTGAAAGTCTATGTGTATGCAAAAGCCCTTTCTAGATGTTTCTAGAATGATTCACGTTCATTGACATTCAAATAATGGTAGTAATTTCCTCGGACGTGTTCTTGAAGGTCGTGATCTGTATGTGAAATGAAAACCGCGTCGGCATGTTAAACTAAACACTGTGGTATCTAATTCCATTGTAATAGATGCGATTTTCCAACAAATTTTTGGACTTGAAATTTGCTGTGGACTATAAAAGTGTTTGATACTTGTTAGAACCTTCAAAGACAAAAAATAAATTACTACCCGTTCGCGCTAAGTTTGCCGGTCCGTGGAATCCCCTCCCCCAACCGCGATTAAACTCACTTAGATAATGATTAAACGCAATTAATGTGTCTTATTTTACGCAAATACACAATTTTTATCAATAATAATAAATAAAAAATATTTTCAATATTAGTTTGATAAAGTTATAGACGCTTTCCTTCGAGCTACGTCATATCGCCAGCGGCAAACTTAAAGCGAACGGATTGTAAATATTTACAAATGAAACCAAAAAATAGAAACTTAATTACAATTGACTAGTATAATTCTTCATTATTTTTCGTGACATGTTAGTATTAGCACCAACTAATTAGGCGTAATTTAGGTACTTTAATTAATTAACGCAAAACTTGTATGTTACTAATAAAATTATTTTCAGTTGTGTTTGAATAATAAACATTTCAATTAATAATATTACAGAAAGTTGACATTGGTTTAAGGGGTAGTATTGGAACCTGCTTTGTAAACAACGTCATAAAGGTCTTTGGTTTAAAAAAAAAACCAAACTGTCAAAACTGTCTTTTGTCTCTCACTCTGTACTTTTCTGTGTGTCTAAATTTAAATAAAACTATCTATTAAAATCACTCTCGAACTTTGTGTTTCCGCCCATAATTCCAAAAAACGATCTCAATATGTGATTACGGGACTATTCCCAACTCTCGTTCTCACCGCTGCAACTCCTGTGTAGCCAGGATCTACAGCTTGACCACCAATGAAAACCCAACCAGTGAAGGCCAAGTATGTCCCGGGGGAAGTCTGTGATGAGTCTAAATATTGAAATTCAACCAAGCAAACTTGGCGGCGCACTGTAGCAGACAAGGCGAAGAAAATCGGCAAGACCTGGAGCGAGATCAAGCGCGAAGCTCAAGACCGAACGCGATGGAGGACTGTTGTGGACGCCCTCTGCCCCATCTAGGGGACATAGGACCTTAAGTCAGTCAAGTAAGTTAACCCACCAAAAGCTTCATTATATAAGCTTGGAATTGAGTCAAGTTTTAAGATCCATTCTGTGATGCTTACTCATCAATATCTCAGGCGCATCCACGGGAAAGTGTTTACGGTAATATCGGAAAGTTAAGATTAAGGCTAACCGTAGACTGAGACATATCATTATCAGTAGGCCTATAATGCGCGTCTCGATAACATTTTATCGGGGCATATGATAAGGTCATACATTTATCATCTAAATTCGTCAATAAACTGAAAAACAAGTCACATTTTTTTGACTAAGGTGTAGAGTTTGTGAAGTTAGGGCGTGTAGAGTTAGGCTGAGTTGCATTGCACCACCTAACTTTGACCGTAACTATAACGATGACCGGTGTTTTTTGTATGGAGTTTGACAGATTTTTGACGTTTGTCAAAGTTAAAGTAAGATGGTGCAACTCAGCCTTAGAAACTTGGCTCTAAATGAGACCATAACTTTAACCGTAGCTGGTGTTTTTGTATTGAGTTTGAGTGACTTTTGACATTAAAATTTGTCATAGTTAATGCAAGATGGTGTAGCACCAAGAGCTTTCTCTAGCTCTAAGAGCTATATTAAAATTAAATTATTCAATAATATTCCAAGTGCAAATTAAAAGCATTTTAACGTTTCATTGGTCAGATATGACACTATCAAATTGCTGTGCATTACTTCAAGAACAGTGATATCCACTTATAGTCACTAGTTTTAAGTCTAAATTTTCTGTATTTAATTTAAAGCTCCATCTTAATTATTAAGGTTTCTGCTTAGTACCTGTATTTCAGTATGCACTCAGCCTAAAGCTCTTAACAATGGTTCATAGTGCAACTACTTTCCATTTCAAACATAGCATTGCACTTACCTGCTTAAGCAAAAGCGTAAGACAATACTGATTGATGATAAAAGAAACTCAGCCTGATGACCTTATCGGGAATCGAACCCAGGACCTTTACAATTTTAAAACAATGCACGAAAACACTTCTTCTGTAATAAAAATCGTATTCTTTACATTAGTAGGTAGTTCGGCAAGCCTTTGACTGTTTGAAATAAATTCAAAAAATACTGAATGCAGATCTTACCAATACAAGTAGATGATGTGAATTATGAGATATAAATTTTCAACTAGAACTAGTTTTTATCCCAGTTTTTGAAAACAGGACGCGCTGTTGTTGGGACTGAACGATGTTATTTACATCTATAAACATAATAGATTGAAAGCTTACTCATGTTTGATCTAATACTTCACAATAATAATAATACCACCGCAAATAGAGACATGGTTCACCAGCCGCAACCCAACCAAAATGTAGATCTATACCGCAAACCACATTATTGGAATAAGAAACATAAAAGTTTTCTAAGACATTATATTGATCACTGATACGAAATGGTACTTAGTAAGTATAAATATTTTAAACCCTATAGGTTCTTGTAAAAAGGCATAAAATAATGGTTAAAAATGGACTCTGGTGTGATTCAGTTCTCACTCTAGCTTTTCCGGAGCCATTGTTTTTTTTTTTCAACTCAAAAATCCAATTCAATACGTAACCCCTTATAGATAGCTATATCACTAATACCTTAATGTATGTATGTAGGTAACTTTTCGTCTACTGCGACTATCTTTTGATTGTCTGCAGAGCCCAAATGATATGAAGAGACCCATAGAGCTTTCTGACGTTCATTAGTGCCAATTATTGACCAAAATCGAATATTGATTCCTTTGCCTAAACACAAATATCTCACAAAATGGAATATGTTTCCATGGCCTAGAAATGTACTCCAAAAAACTAGATTATAGAAAGGTAGATATGGGCCCTTACATCTAAACTCTAAAACACGGTAACCTACAATAAACGGGTAACCACACCCATCGATTTATATCGAATACGCGTTCTTAATACATAGTAAGGCATTCCGATTGAATGACTTTAACGCGTACGAGTTAAGAGCTTCGAATGGTAGACAGACAGACAGGTGAATTGGTCAGCTTCATATATAGTAAAACTAGCTTTCTGCCCGCGGCTTCGCCTGCGTGAAATTTTGTCAGTCACAGAAACACTTTATCACGCGTGCCCTGTTACAAAAACCGGGATAAAAACTACCCTATGTCCTTTCCCGGGACGCAAACTAGCATATGCCAAATTTCATCAAAATCGGTTCAGTGGTTTAGACGTGAAAGTGAGACAGACAGATAGTTAGAGTTACTTTCGCATTTATAATATTAGTATAGATTTTTGCTTTGTAAAAAGCTTCAAATAAGTCCCCAAGAAAGGAAAGCTTGAAGGTACTTCTGCTTAAAGGACAATACGAGTAATGTAGAGTGATGCTCACTACTTTTTGAAAGACTCTAAATAAGTAAAATTAGGTTGTGAGTCAACTTTTTTTGGACAGATGAACGTGATGAAGTTCGCGGGAGGTGCAGGACCGGTCGTTATGGAAATCTTTGGGGGAGGCCTTTGTCCAGCAGTGGACGTCATTTGGCTGAAACGAACAAGAATCTGTTGACTTTTAAGAGTATTGAGTAATGGTTTTATTCCAAATTACTTGGGGTAGTTCCTAAACATTGATATGAAGGAAATGTTTTTTCCTAGAATCTAATGATTTGTGGTCAATATTTAACTTACTTGTTATTTTAACTGCCTTCATAATAAAAAAATGCATACACAATAGCATGTTCTATTGTAAGTCATAGGCACTCACATGACAATGTAAGAAATGTATGCTTTTCCGAGGGAAAATACCTATCTCCTGGTCATATCGAAAGAACAATAATAAGAAAAGTAGCTTTCATTCAAGTTATTTATCAGATACAAACTACAGCTGAAAGTAGGTACAAACTTTAAACAACGCCATCTATGCAATCGAAATCACATTAACTTTCTTCTTTCACTTTCGTAGCTTTCTTTTTTCCAGCACTTGATTAAGTTGCCATGACCCCCGCTCATTTAGCAACGCCATCTGTTAGCGGCGTTCGGAACTAAGTCCACGGCCATTCTTGTTTACAAATAAAACAAAGTTCAAGGCTTCACCGCGCGTGCGCGTGCGCAATTTTCAAGTCGTTGTACTTGAGTTTTATTTGTTTTTACAGCTTTTATTTTTATCAACGTTTGTGTTTTGTTGGTGTAGGTCATGGCAGTGCATTGAATCGTTGCAATTAGCACTACTCGTACGTGTGTAGAGTGGTGCAGTATAATTTGCATTTACAGGTCATTCACAGGCACCTTTACACAAACAAATTAGGTTTGTTGTCTTACTAATTGCAATGATTAATTAACAGTATCATCAAACGTAATTGAGCATTAATATAGGTTTAAAGATTTTAAATGACGTATTTATTGTAAAATCATTAGAATAATCGTAGCTCTATAATATTGTGTAGTAGCTAACTTACAGCTTACTTAAGCTGCTGTAAAATTGTTTGAGATACCATATGCGTGGGCAGGCCTCCCACTAGGTGGACCGACGATCTGGTGAAAGTCGCGGAAGGTGCCTGGATGCGAGCGGCGCAGGACTGGTCTTTGTGGAAATCCTTGCGGGAGGCCTTTGTCCAGCAGTGGAAGTCTTTCGGTTGAAACGAACGAACGAACGAACCATTTGAAAAACGTTAAAAATCATCAACAAGAAATATACTAAAACTTAACTAATGTATAACTACAGGAAAATCAAGGTCCAGTTATGTAAACGAACATCGACGCAAGCGCCGGTTCGTTGCCAAGGTTACTACGCTTGAACTCGTGCGTGAATGGTTGTAGTCTTATTTCACTCAGATGCAGTGAGATGGCGCAACCATACTTTTTGCTTTTTTTGGCTTTGTGGTGTCTTTTTGTGAAGCTTGGATTATTGTTATGGATGTCGAGTAATATGTTTTTTTTTTGGTAGAATAAAAAGAACTCGTGCGGTCGATGGTTTTTTGTTTTTCATCTTTGTTGGTTGTGCTTGTGATGTAGTGCGGTGTGGTAGATTATGCGATTTTGCAATAAACATGTGTGTTTTATGTGCTGTGGTATAGTATGTAATACGCAGAGAAAAGATAGTTCAGACTGTCTGTAATATACAGGATGGAATTTTGTAATGTCACCTGGAGGGAAAGTACTCTTAATACTGCAGATAGAAAATTTTACTGAAAGAAAATATTCCTTTATTTTTGAAAAGAAAGAGAACTACATTCATAGATTTTCGATTTTTTTTCGAAAATTCACTACCATACCATACAATTTTCTGTACTTAATTAAAATAATTTAAGATTTTATGGATTTCCGTTCATTTTATTTATCAAGTTTGTTAGAGAGATTTCATCCTTTTACTTGACCCTAACGATCGATGCAATAAAAATACAGGGTGTAATTTTTAACAGATTTTAGTTTGTTCGATTCCCGGGTGTGGCAAGCAAATTTTTGGAAATCTTTGAATGCAGTTCTATTTCTTTTCAAAAATAAAGGAATGTTTTCTTTGAGAAAAAATTTCTATCTACAATATTAAGAGTAACTTTCCCTCCAGGTGGCATTACAAAATTCCACCCTGTATATTTTATTATACATATTTTATCGAATAATGTAAATGGAGTCGTCGATTTCACAGCTACCTGATCGCAAAAAAATCGATAAAATTATAAACAATAATAATTAATAATATTAATTAAATAAATTAAACGTATTTTAAAGGAAATGCAAGCAGCAAAAGTAATATTTAAAATAATGTTAAAAGTGACTTTCCTGAACTTAAATTAAATGATAACAAGATATCACATTGTAGTGTAGGTAGAGTAATGGATTTTATTGTTAATATAATGTAAGTTAAGAATGTTTATCCATTCGTTCGTTTCAGCCAAATGACGTCCACTGCTGGAATGAACGGTCCTGCGCTGCCTACATCCAGCTCTACCCGTGACCTTTACAAGATCGTCGGTCCACCTAGTAGGATCACGCAGGGAAACTCCGAGCATAGCCCTGCTCGGAGTTTCCCTGCGTGATTGAATCAGAAATGAGGAGATCCGCCGGAGAACCAAAGCACGGTAATACTATCATACAGTATTGTAACTTCATATAAACGGACGAAACGCGAACTTTCCTTCGAAATTCAAATCTCGGTATGCGCTCGACATGCAAAAGTCGGGGGTGTCGCGAATGTGCCACGGTAATAAACGGATGATGTGTTGTTTTTGAAACAGTAAGCGCTCTTTTTTTATAAAAATAATTGCAACTACCTATTTATAAAGGGTGTTAGGTAAATAGGTTTATAAGCTAACACTAGCCCATGTTAACATATTATGCATATAAATGGTATGGTGAAGTCAGTGATATCATTTTAATTTGTTTAATTTTCATACAAAATAAAATTTATAAAATCAGATTTGTATGCAAATTAAAATTATTAAAATGATGATTTCAATTTTCTGAATTCACTATATGCACATGTTAACATGGGCTAGTGTCGGCTTATAAACCCATTTACCTAACACCTTGTATAATAATCAAGAATTTTATACGCCTCAGTCGAGGCGCATACATTTTACGGTCGCAAATTTATAAGATTTATTACTAAATCTTAACACAAATATAATTTTTAATTAAATCTACTAATCACAAAACAACACGCATTTTATCCTATTTCATTCAGTAAGTTATTTTGTTTGTCAAAATAAAATAAAAAATTACAATCACAAAATACATTCACAAAACTAGATAAAAATTCTAAGTAGGCAGATGTAATGAAAATATTGTCTGCAGGTGGGCAGCCCTATCGCATGTTGTCATATGGTGACGTACCGCGCGGCTGTTGACATTTACTTCAAAAATATGGCCGAGTTGGAATACTGTATAGATAGTATTACCGTGACCAAAGTGACCCACATAGCTCCCAGAATTGCTAAAATCAAATGGCAGTGGGCGGGGCACATAGCTCGTAGAGACGATGGCCGTTGGGGTAGAGAAGTTTATCCATTACTGTCCATAAAATACAGGTGCTTCTCGCGACCTCCGCCAGATCATCGATCCACCGAGTGAAAAGTAGGAGCCTACACCACGTTTTCCGTTCCATGGTCGCCATTCGAGAACTTTTCTGGATGTGGGCACCGCAGGACGAGTTATAAAAATCCATAGGAGAGTCCATACAATACTTGGTTCAAAATGAAGTGAAAAAGTAATAATAATTCAACTCAACTTTATTCCCTTAGTTAAAACTTATAGTTTGAGCTTTGAGAAACATACGCCTGTATTCACAAACGATGCTTTCTTAAGTGAAGCAGCAAATCAAACGCACAGCGTTGAATAGAGCTCTGTTATTGATTCGTAAATAATTATGTGACCCTGTGCGTCCACGCGCACTGTGATATCTCATAGTAATGTTGGTAAATACCAGCGATAGAAATACACAAGTTTGAATGCAATGTGTAAGTAATTATAAGAGTTCAAATTAATTCGAGTGAAAGTGTGAGAGAAGATGTATAAGCACGTCCGAAGTATCTTAATTCATTAATTTATGTACACGGCTTTATTTGCAAGTCACTATACGGGTAAACATTAAATGATTTTTTAACGCAAAACAAAGCAATTTATTTGACTACAAATTACACCTGAAGGCCTAGGATGCGCGTCGCGATAAGTTTTTGACTCGCCATTTTATCGATTTTACGCGATAAGCTCATACGTTTCAAAAATCATCGGTAAGATTTTTTCACGATGTGCATGCTAGCCCGGCCTAGGATGGTATAAACCTGCCCTGTAATTGCCTAATACCTATTCACTCTTTCTTATAAAGGCTCGGATGCTTGCGCAAATCGAACGCACAGCGTTGAATAGAGCTCTGTGATTGGTTCGGCGTGTCACTCTGCCACTCAAGTATTGTTTATGAATAGGTTTTTGGGACCCTGTGCGTCCATAATATTATAATATTTATTTCCAGCAGTTCTAGCAGATAGTCAAAGAAAAAGTTTAAAATTATTATTTTAATTTTTAACAAACTTCATAAATACACACAGACGATAATTACCTCTAATTACACTATTTACAGAGTTATCTAAGAAATTTTACTTTTAATTCAATGTCAGAACGTGACAGAAGTTTCACCTTACCTTTCTCCGGTGTTAGAGGGCAGAATCCGACCTGGATACAAGGAAAGCTAAACATAATGTCCAAGCTATGAGATTTGAGCGTTAATAAACTAGCTTTAGCTTATCCCGCGATTCCGTCTGCCTAGATTTAAATAGGGAACTAACGTTTGCCTGCGACTCTGTCTGCGTTGATTTTGATTAGGAATAGGGAACTAATCTAGACTATGTTCTTACAGTTTGTACGTAATTCAGATGTAAGTATTATTTCAACAATAAAATTTAGATTATAAAAAATGAACATTTTTAGGTGCCGTTGGGTGACCGCAGAGTAGAATACATATGTCACCAACCCCTACTCTTTCCGCGGGTGTCGTAATAGGCGACTTAGGGACTACACATCAAACAAAGAACGGGCAGCAGCGCTCTCTGAAAAACATCAATCTTTTAAACTGCGATCTCCAGCCCGCCTGCCAAGCGTGGGGATTATGGCAAAAACCTCCACATAGTGGAGGAGGCTCATAGTCCAGCAATGGACTGTAAAGGGCTGTTGATGATGATGATGATATTTTTGGGTAAAGGAATAACACACTGTCACTTAAACTTAGCTTTTGGATACTTTTATTTGTCTTAGATACCGACCGATACATAATTTGTCAGAAAGAAATTGGCCTTATGTAGGTAAGTAGGTGTTAATACTTACTGATAATTGCAAGAAACATGATGTTTTTTCATCCAATTACAGGTGAAAAAGCGATGTAAGAAGTTAATAGTAATGAATATAAATAAACTGAATAAATTAGATGTAACCCAGTTTAAATGGAAAATAAGTTATTCAAGCACTAAATTGGTTTTAGATCAGCATAGTAGCCTAGATAGGAAAGTGCAGAAGTAGGTATCGATTTAGTTTTTGTTATACCAAATAATATTTTTCCTGTTTACAGTTAGCCTAGGCGCAGACCACCGACTTTTAGTTGGCCGATAGTTGGATCGGGCTGTTAATCAGTATGGAGATGTATGAAAGTGCGCACATTACACCGATTTGGTATCGGCCGATTTTTCATACAAATTAGAATCGGGCCCAACTATCAGCCAACTAAAAATCGGTGGTCTGCGCCTAGGCTTGGTTTGAGTTTGTTTTTTATTCGCCAGAGGCATACGTTGTGTGTAATTTAACAGTTCCTGCCAGGGCAGGTGGAGTTGAGAGATATTTTTTGTAAATTGTCTATCGGCATAATGTTTTGTGTTTTCCTAGTTAACTTTTGGATGTCCGATCGAAAATGAAGGAACTTGGCCTGTGTTGTAGAGAATGAATGTTTTCGACTAACGTTTCTTGTTAAAGGTAGATAGATAGACAGTTTTCAACTTGATGAACCGACGATTTCAAGGAAATTGCAGCATTTGGGCAAAAAAGTGGGAGATTGTGTTCCTTGGCTTGGGAAGATTAGCTCAGCAGTGGACTCCTTCTTTTGTTTATGACTAGATCAAGTACAAAGATTGGTTCACAGAGAAACCTCCTCAAACTCTAGATCCTGATTACCTCTCCCTTGAGTTCCACCTTGCATCGTCATCATCATCATTTCAGCCATAGGACGTCTACTGCTGAACATAGGCTTCCCCCAATGATTTTCACAATGGCCGGTTGGTAGCGGTCTGCATTCAGCGCCTTCTGCTACTGCTGTGAGTGCACGTCATACGCTGCGCTTCCCGGTACCTGGCCTCCACTCCAGAACCTTGCTGCCCCATCGGCCGTCAATTCCACCTTCCTGATGACTTTAGTATCTAACGCGGAATGCTTTGATAATATCAACTTCATTTATTTATAGACGTGTGAAGTTAGTGTCACTAATAAGGATCGTGGTCGCTATTCAATAATTAATTGAAAAGTGAAAATAAGTTTAATATTGTGCTAACATAAATATGACGGAAGCAGATTTCCGTAAGGTGAGTGTACCTAGACTAGACTAAAGCATTTATCAGAACAACGAGCTGCTTTATGAAATGTTATAGAATATAGTGTATCGTGTGTAACAAACCAAACGTAATTTTACCTGTATTCAATTTACACCATATCCCATTCGTAAGAACGTCACATTACATAGAAATGCTCTAATCTTTATTCACCTTATTAACATACCGAAAAACGTAAATAAAACATAACTTTTACAATATGAAACCAATTAATAAATAATATTTGAACTTGGCAACGACATAGTAATAGAGCGAAAAGGTTATTGTACCTTCTCAGTAGAGTTAAACTATGAAATCGGTTATTTACATTTTTACTTTCAATAATAGTATCTTTGGGCATTTTTGTAAGCAATCATCAGCAAAAAAACTACTAATATTAGTTAATACTATGGAAAAGAAAATTTTAACGAATACGACATAAGTTTAAATAGTTCTCAAGTAATTTTCCATTATTATGTGTAAGTAGTAACAAAATTAATTTCATAACTTTCCATATGGTATGCTCTGTAAACGTATTACAAATATTAACCAAAACTTAGTAATTAGTAAGCAAAGATTTATTAAACCCAATAAAACTGAAAAGAAAAACTATCACAGAATAACTTTAGACCATACACACAACTTACTTAAAACTAGATCTAGAAATATGTCATTGAAAGTCTAGGCTAGTCTTGAATGGAAAACTTGATCGCCTTTCACAGTTCACTAGAAATTCTTATAGAAAAATACCGGTTGTCACTTCTCTAGACACTTGTCTGCTTTGAGAAAAATCGACGTATCCATTTGACCACACATCCTATTACTTCTTCTATCCTATTAATATTTGTTAAAGATACTGGCACGTCATAATGGGACTTTAAATTTTTCATAAAAACCTGCCATTTTGTTTTCTATTTCAAATATAGAACACTAAAGTTTTACATCTATAGATCGTCATTTATTGTCATTAGATTGTCATTTTAAATTATGGAATATTTGAAGCTCAATGTCATACTTCAGAACGTATAGGATGTCATTTGTTTTTCCATTTCGAATATAGAACACGTCCGAGTCTCTATTTTTCCACTCATTCGCATATTCCCTTGATGACAGTGACCTACTTCAAGATCCGCTTTTCACTTCTCATTTTTAAACCAACGTAGATAACACGGGGAATATTTTTATACGTCAGATGTATATGACAAAAAGAAGATGGCTCATGAGTTGATGATTGATCGCGCATAATTACGAGTACACTGTGGGAACTCGTTACTTCGTTTTTTGTGCAGAGAAAGAAATGTTGAATGGTCTTTAGGATTCTGAGGTTCATTGCTTGTTAAAATTAAACACTCGACAAGATTTTATTTTGTAATAACATTAAATAAATCTTTGTGTTCACATTATTATTAATGAGATAAATAATGATTCGTATATTTCAATAATGAATGAATTATATAAATATTCATGACCCCTTAGGATGACATGATTATAAAATACTCATAATATATACAAAAACAGTTCAATATATCTTACATAACACTTATAATATTAAAGCCAGGTACTGGTCTCGATAACCAATAAATAGATTGCTATATCTAGATAATACTAATACAGTCGGAAAAGTCGTATATATGTACATAAGTCTTAGATAAATACACTATGAAAATAGCTACACGAGCGACCTATAAGGTCGAAGAAAATAAATAATGACTATGATATCGAGTGGAATGGCATAAGAAAAAGGACTTAACTAAACACAGTCATAATAAATACAGTCGTACATCACTCTTTCACACGGATAAAGTTGTAAACAATCAAGTGAAATCGCTTAAAGGGGGACGTAAATGTAGGACGCAGCTATTGAGGCTTCTGCGCTGAGTACGCTAAAGCTTGAGCATCCATAGATCTGCCCCAGCCGCCACCGTGGCCGCCACCGCCACCGCCGCTGCTGTAGCCACCGGAGTCCCCACCATAGCCACTAGTGCCGCCGTAGTCATGGCTTGAAGTATGACTCGAAGTGTGGTGAGGGTGGGCCACCACTTCGTAGGTCACATGCTTCTGCTGAGACAGAAGCTTCTTCAAACCAATTATCGCTGACAGCACCAGAGCCAGTTTCCCGATCAACAACGCCTTGCCAGCTATGAGCGCGATCGCTCCAATCGCGAGAGGCGTCAAAGCCATCAGCTTCATAGCCAAAGCCGCCATTAGAGGTCCTAGTAGCTTCGCCGCTTTCTTTTTCTTCCCTCTGCCTTCCTCGGTGTCATCTTCGACGAAATTCGACACTGTATCTTCTAACGCGCGACCTGCACTTGACACCGCATCGATTACATCCGCGCCTTTGACCTCGACCCGCAGAGAATGCGTCTCGAAGTAATTCTTCAACCTGGTAATCGGATCCATGGATCTGGGTGCACCAGTTTCAGCAGGAACATCTGACGCTCTGACCACTGTGACGCCATCGGTCAACGCGAAGGTTTCCTTTTGTCCGATCATCTTGTCCACGAACGAGAAGAATTTGTACTTGAGGCATGTTGTGGAATCCTTTCTGAGGCAGTCTCCGATGCCCTCGATGTCGTTATCCGAGTGGCCTGCCTCTTGGGCGGGCAGAGCGAGGCAGGTGGCCGCGAGCGCGACGAAAGCTACGGTCCTCCACATCTTTCAAATCCGGGTCTCACACTGTGCGCCGGCGTCGGCCGCGTAACTTTATATACCTCTCCGCACCCCTCGCGAGTTGTCCGTTGAAAAAACGTACCGAAAACTCAGAAGGCTTTCTCAGGGAGTAAAAGTAAAGTCCAGGTTTCGTAACGTTGCATTCGTGAAAGCCTCTGTGCGGTCATCGCAAAGGTCATGACTGTAAGGTAACATTACGTTTGTGATGTATTGTGGTTTTCAGTGTCACGACCGCTGCTCGGTTTGTGGCTCTTAATTTTCCCCGTCTTAGGCAGTTCGTTTTTTTTTCAAGTTGTTTATTAAAACTTAATTTAATTTAATATTTGTCGAAAATTTATAGACGACAACTTTAGGAAACGGACAGTGCGGATGTGTGTATTTTAAACAATTTAATTGACAATGAATTATTGGTACAACAAAAAATTTATATTTAATTGGTGTTGCTGTTGGTATTAATATAACTGAAATGCCGCCACTTTTGTTAATTTATTTCAGACCGATTATAAATGCATTTGATTTGTTTTTATTAGGTTAAGTGCAAATTATATTCGCTCTATATTAACTCATACGTAAGTGAACTTCAATCGATAAATCAATACCTGTCATAAATCGATTCCTTATTCTTGTGCAATATTCGATGTGAATTTTTTTTTTCATATAAACTTGATTGATACATTTAAAGCCTAAATTAAAAAACCGGCCAAGTGCGAGTCGGACTAGCGCACCGAGGGTTCCGTACAAACCTGCAAGGTTTACAAAGTTCGTTCATTACGACAATCGAGTCATAACTATGGTATTTTTATTGCAAAATGAAATGCATAACATTACAATGGGGAAAGATGGAGGAGCATAAATTTAAGACAAAGATCTCTTTATCGTTTAAGTAATCCTTTATTTTATAGTATTTGATATGAATTTCAACTTGATAGCTCTACGCGTTCATGAGGAAAAAAGTAATAAGTTTATATTTATTAAAAAATATATATTTTGTAATGTAACTAAAAATTTAAGGTTTTCGGAATTTTTCCTTTATGTGTGCTATAAAACGTTGCTTCATGCCAAATTTCAAGATTCTAGGTCGACTGGAAGTACCCTTTAGGTTTTGATTCCCTTGCGAGTACTTGCGAGTTTCAAAATATGCAGCTTAAATTGCTGTTTCTTTTGATTGCGTTGACATAGAAGTTTGATTTTGTTACAGCTTAAAGGTATTATAGACCTGAGTATTTGGTATGAATTTCAATTTAATACCTCTACGCGTTTATGAGGAAATGGGTAGTAAGTTTAAAATTATTAAAAAAATATATATTATGTGATGTAACTAAAAATTTATGGTTTTCGTAATTTTTTCCTTTATCTATGCTATAAGACGTTGCTTCGTACCAAATTTCAAGATTCTGAGTTCACGGGAAGCACCCTGTAGGTTTTGATTCCCTTGCAAGTGTCGAAAATTTGCGGCATAAACGGCTGTATCTTTTGATTGCGTTGGCTTAGAAGTTTGATTTTTTCACAGCTTCAAGGGACAGTAGACCTGAGTAATTGATATAAATTTCAGCTTCATACCTCCACGCGTTCCTGAGAAAAAGGGTCTTGACAGACGGACGGACAGACGGACAACAAAGTGATCCTATAAGGGTTCCGTTTTTTCCTTTTGAGGTACGGAACCCTAAAAAGAAAATTTAATTAATTCTAACTTATTGTCAACGTGCATTTCCTAATAATAAAACGTACTCTAATATTTTTCTATTATTTTTGTTTAATCTTTATTTATTAAAGGCGTTTGAAAGAAGAGCTTACATATTTCGATTAAAAACCTTTTTTAAGGAGTTAAATTGAACTGTTTGCGAGTAATTAAGTATGAATGAACTTGCCGATACAACTTAATGGAATGTGAACCGGTTCCAAGGGTCAACCACCCTTGCATCATTGCAATTCTGATTACTCAATTTGGCGTAACTGTAAAACTTTTTGGGTTAAACGTGTAATATTAATTTAAAATATTTTGTTAAAAACAGCATAAACTGAAACAACGAATTAGTTATTTGTTTATTGATTTCATCTTTAATGCTATATAAATTGGCATAACGCTAACTTATTGCCATTAGGCATTCTGAGACAGTTAAATTTTAACCAAGCAGAATAAATTACATTATTGAGATTGATGTTAATTATCTTCTTGCTTCTATTCCATTCAAACTGGGAGAAATGGCAAAAACTGTTTAAAAAAAATCCTAAGAAAGTAAGGGAATTCAGAGTTTTCGGAATAATACATTGATGCCCGTTTTCACCATCAATCCCTTATTTTTAAGTGACCCCTATGGTAACACATAACTGGAATTTTGTTTTTGGGACACTTAAAAATTAGGTATTGATGGTGAAAACGAGCAAAAGAGTAATGCTCTTAGTTCTTTTAAATCAATTCAAGTTTCTTTTAATTTGTGTCCCATCTGGGTTTCGAACTCAGGAACTCTGGATTGAGTTCCTGAGAGTGTAGAGTACAGATTAACGCCTTTATTCACAAACGATGCTTGCTTAAGTGGAGCAGCAAATCGAACGCACAGCGAATAGAGCACAGTGATTGGTTCGTGTGTCACTCTGTGCGTCCACCCACGCGCACTGTGAGACCTCATAGTAATGTTTGTGAATACGGGCGTAAGTCTTACTTGCGATTATTATAATCATACCTTATGTAGGTAGTTAAATATTATAATAAATTATAAGGTACAGCTGATCAATCGGCCGAAGGTCAGCGCGTCCCTGAATTTATAACTACTATAGGACTTTAATAGAACTTTCTAACTTTCAAAGTCATCAGACGGGTTCCATGTTGTTTTCTATAACAATTCAGATGATTACTAGCGAGGAGGTTACGGTTAAATCGTTAACTGGTCGGCTAACACGTACGGGAAAGAACTTGCGTAAGTATAAATGAGTTATAATTGTTCTGTAGATTGCCTTTCTTTGGGCGTTTAGAGCTATAAGAATTGTGATTGTGAATCTTACTTTAACTTTGACAAACGTCAAAAATCTGTCAAATCCGTACAAAAAGGACCGGCCCCCCTAGACAAAACGCACTTTTTGATCGAATCGAAAATCGAATCCGTCAAAACTCAATACAAAAAATGGGCTTTTCGACCACTTTTCGACTGGTTTGCGATTATAATTTGCACTTTGTCTAGACCCACGGTTATTGTTATGGTTAAAATAAGGTGATGCAACTCAGCCTTAAGTTTGAACCTATTGAATAGAATTGAATTAATGCACTCCTTGCAATCATTGTTAAAAGATAAAAGCTTGAATCACAAAAGTCTATGCAAATTGAGAAACTGTATCTAGTTATGTCAAAAACATATTATTTTACATGAACAACACACAACACCTGCAAATACCTGAATTGTCTTGCATAAAAAAAACAACAGGGATAGATACTATGCAAAACGTTAGCACTAGGTAAATACTAGGTATTGATTCTATTGAATCTGTAGATTTTACTTCTTCTTCTTCAAGATTTGACCAATAAAAGCACTAATTTACACTTAGCTGTCATTAAAGATGATCTAAATATTTTTATCTATTTTAGCAGATGTCAGTTGGTATATTAATACAACTTTAGTTTTCAAACCTCAAGTCACACTAATTTTAAATGTTTTGACTAACCAAGTAGATATCACTTTTAGCACTTTTGCAAAATAAACTAACACGGCTAACGTAAAAAGGTACACTAAACTAACTATTCGCACGGTACTGCTTTCCAAACTACTGACCAATGTTGACCACTACAAAAGTATATCTAGAACATTCTGTAATGTCGGCCACAACAAAAAGAACTATTATAAAACTATTATGTCACTCGACCGCGGATTCTTGCGGACAAAAAACCAAAACGAAGTCACGAGGTGACAGAAATGAAACAAAACTAAGTAATAACTCTATATTGAGAGCAGACTGGCTGATGTTACTGACTAGAAATCTTGGTAGAGTATTTACTTGGTAAGATTATAAACATATGAACATACAAGCGGCCGCCCGCGACTTCGTATGCGTGGATCCCGATTTACCCCCTTAGGGGTGAAGTTTCGTAAAATCCTTTCTTAGCGGATGCCTACGTCATCATCTACCTGCATGCCAAATTTCAGCGCCATCCGTCCAGTGGTTTAGGCTGTGCGTTGATAGATCACTATGTCAGTCAGTCACCTTTGAGTTATAATTATATAGGTATTGAGATAATTTGTTTGTAGTCTTTTTTACAACGGGGAAGCTCATGGCTTACATCTCACTGGATGAAATGAGATGATTAGAAAAGATGGAAGAGAGCATAACCCGGAATCTAAATCGACGTAGGAAAAACAGTAGTAACTAGCCAGGCGGACTTAGAATTATATCTACAAAAATCTAAAAAGCAGTCTAAACCCAAACTAAAATGATTTGTATTACCACGCGGTTCGACGACCTGATGAAGGCTACGAAAAGCTTTAGCCGTTGTAAAATTACTTTTACTATCTGTGGACTTATTTCGGTTGCAAGGGGGCTTACTTTATACACCTTTAATAAAAGTAACCTACAAAATTTAATCCAATTATATTATGATATCTACACGGTAGGTACACTATCTGATTCTTTAGTTCTATTCCCACAATTTTAAATTTTAGGTACCTAATTTGAGAATTGATACATAACAGTATGATTTAAAAAGATTTGTATACCACGTGTTTTTTTTTATGCGAAGGAAATGCTTCGCACCACTCTGCCGGGTCTGTCCTTGAGTATGTATTCTCTATTAAAATGGGGCACACTTTACATTAGCGTAGATTTTCTTTCTTTCCATTCACCTGTTATCCGCTTTGCAAAAGAGAGAAGTCGAACCTTAATTTCGAACTCCTATGTTCTTGTGATTTTTCGTTGCGGGTCCAGTCACAGTTTAACTTTTCCGCGGGGACAAACTTGACCTTCATTGGTTGGGTTTTTATGGCGGTCAAGCTCTACAGCCTGACTCAAGGATCTACATCCTGACTACACAGGAGTTGCAGTGGTGGGAATACTCCCGTTTTTCTTTTCATTCCCATTAATTTACCAAATATCCATTTCACCTACTGCGTCTAACTGACGAGTTATTATTTCGGCTAACTGACGAATGTTTGGTTAGATGAATGAACTAAGGTCATTATAGTGATTATCAGACAACAATGTGGCAAGTAAAAGTGCGCTCCCAAACTCACCTGCGCGTGCGCTCTACCGAAATTACTCGGCGCTTAGCGTGATATACAATCTTTAGATTTGGGGTTCTGTGATTCACACAGTTTCATTTCTTTTTATTTGTTTAGTTTTTTACCCGACTGCGCTAGAGGAAGGGTTATATTTTTCAAATCTATCTTAACATGGCTATTAGTGCTCTGGTATTGACTAATAATAATAGCTTTTGCCCGCGGTTTCATCTGCGTTAATTTCGGTATGTCACGTCTTTATCTATCCATATTTTTATAGCCTATGTTCATCAGGAATAATGTAGAGTTCTAAAGGTGAAAATTTCTGGGCATATTTAATACGAATAAATAATCAAATCTTACCTCATTATTAACGTAAATAGGTCTTTTGATACTCTACACGAAAAATCTCGGATACTAAAAACTATGAAAATAATACAATGATGACAGATGGCTCATCAGAATCGCTACCACAGGACTAAAAATCGTTTAAGCTGACGGTGTCCTTATATTTCGATCCGAGATATTTAGTTGTTCGTTTCCACCAAATGACGTCCACTGCTGGACAAAGGCCTCCCCCAAAGATTTTCATAACGACCGGTCCTGCGCTGCCCGCATCCAGGTTCTTCTCGCGACCTTCACCAGATCGTCGGTCCACCTAGTGGCTCAAGTTTCGTATAACGCGAAATCAGCTAAAAATAACGATGAAATGTTTTTTCTTGGATCTTCTTTCTACGAGATTCGGTGGTTCACACAGTCGATTTCGTTTTGTGTAGATTTGTACTTTTTTTCGTTTCGTTAGCAGTAATTATTTGTGACCTAGACCATGAAGTTTTTTATCAAGTGTGGAATATCTGGTAATATTTAATTCAATTTTATTTAAAAGAATGGTTCAACGGTTCAAAATCAACACACAATCTAACGTTTTTGGCACTTGATCATAAAAATACTGCATTTTCCACATTACTAGTGGCACTAAACATAATATTTCTATTATAGCATACGTGCGTCTTTCCGTTCTATACATGGCCAGAACGCACCCATAGGAAACTGCTCGTGTATATTTTGTAGTGCCCGTTTGTAAATCTGTGACTCCAAACTATACACGAATTTTGCGTACTGATCGTGTATAGTTTGGAAGAGCTTACTAAAAAAAGTCATATCCAAACTATACTCGATTAGTTTCTACTACACCACTTACACTTGACTAGAGTGTGTTTAGTTGATATTGATTTAGTAAAATATGGAATTATATTTAAAATTGCATTTATTCGATATTATTACATAAAATATTATTATTTTACTGAATCTATAATAAATCTAGATTTTTAACACTATTGTAAGTGGTTTTTGAAATTAAATTGGTTAGGTAGATTTCAAATTAAATAACAATTATTAGTGTAATCATAAATTCATTTAAAATGAGAGAGAGTGAGAGAAGAAAGTTCAACGTGCATTATTAATAACTAGTATTATATTATCTGTGTTAATACATTATGCGAGACTTTAAATGCTAGGTTTGTATTATCGGCCGTTTGGTGTAGTGGCTCGAAACGGACTACTATTCCGGAGGTAGCGGGTTCGATTCCCGCACAGTACAAACATTTGTGTGCATGAACATATTTGTTTGTATTGGACTGGGTGTTTTCTATGTATAGTATGTATTTACAAAAAAAAAAGTATTTAAGTATGTATGTTTAATACTTAATATTATGTACAAACTTTGCTTAGTTTGGGACTAGAAGCGCAGTGTAAAATGTCTAAGGATATTTATTTATTATTTATTTTATTTATTAACTTATCTCAAGAACAAAATCATTTTGACATATTCCATACCTACATAATTCTTAATTTAAGAGTTATTCGAGAATTGGTGAAAATTAAATATCAGCCCCAAAACAAATATCTTTTCTATGGCAGAATACGTGTCGAAAGATGATTCAATGTTTAAAGTAGACACGCAGATATTAATTAATATGTAATAGAAAGAGAGGTCAATAAGACAAAATGACTAGCATGCAACTACTCGCGTCTAAATTGTAATCACGCACTTATTACAATACATACGTGATTAGTCCGTATGCGTACTGGCGATGTATATTTTGGAGTAAGATATTTGCCCTAAGTCACTACAAAGTATACGCGAGCAGTACGCAGCATATGCGTACTGGTCGTGTATAGTTTGGAGGAGCTTAGTAAAAAAAGTCATCTCCAAACTATACTCGATTAGTTTCACACCCTTGCGTTCTGGCTATGTATAGAACGGAAAGACGCAGCATACGTAGAGGCGTCTTTCCGTTCTATACATGGCCAGAACGCACCCATAGGAAACTGCTCGTGTATATTTTGTAGTGCCCGTTTGTAAATCGGTGACTCCAAACTATACACGAATTTTGCGTACTGATCGTGTATAGTTTGGAAGAGCTTAGTAAAAAAAGTCATATCCAAACTATACTCGATTAGTTTCTACTACACCACTTACAATTGACTAGAGTGTGTTTAGTTGATATTGATTTAGTAAAATATGGAATTATATTTAAAATTACATTTATTCGATATTATTACATAAAATACTATTATTTTACTGAACCTATAATAAATCTAGATTTTTAACCCTATTGTAAGTGGTTTTTGAAATTAAATTGATTAGGTAGATTTCAAATTAAATAACAATTATTAGTGTAATCATAAATTCATTTAAAATGAGAGAGAGTGAGAGAAGAAAGTTCAACGTGCATTATTAATACATTATGCGAGACTTTAAATGCTAGGTTTGTATTATCGGCCGTTTGGTGTAGTGGTTCGAAACGGACTACTATTCTGGCTGGAGGGAGCGGGTTCGATTCCCGCACAGTACAAACATTTGTGTGCATGAACATATTTGTTTGTATTGGACTGGGTGTTTTCTATGTATAGTAAGTATGTATTTACAAAAAAAAATAATTTAAGTATGTATGTTTAATACTTAGTATTATGTACAAGCTTTGCTTAGTTTGGGACTAGAAGCGCAGTGTAAAATGTCTAAGGATATTTATTTATTATTTATTTTATTTGTTAACTTTTATCTTAAGAACAAAATCATTTTGACATAATAATATTTCCATACCTACATAATTCTTAATTTAAGAGTTATTCGAGAATTGGTGAAAATTAAATATCAGCCCCAAAACAAATATCTTTTCTATGGCAGAATACGTGTCGAAAGATGATTCAATGTTTAAAGTAGACACGCAGATATGAATTAATATATAATAGAAAGAGAGGTCAATAAGACAAAATGACTAGCATGCAACTACTCGCGTATAAATTGTAATCACGCACTTATTACAATACATACATGATTAGTCCGTATGCGTACTGGCGATGTATATTTTAGAGTAAGATAATTGACCTAAGTCACTACAAAGTATACGCGAGCAGTACGCAGCATATGCGTACTGGTCGTGTATAGTTTGGAGGAGCTTAGTAAAAAAAGTCATCTCCAAACTATACTCGATTAGTTTCACACCCTTGCGTTCTGGCTATGTATAGAACGGAAAGACGCTACGTAGAGTCCACGCCAATAGGAACTGTCAATTTTGTAAATGGTAGGACACAAATTGACTCAAAAATACAAGTAGATTGATTTATTCCAGTATTCTTTCCACTTAAAGATAAGTCAAATATTACAAGTATTGAAACCGTAAATAGATACCAAAAAAAAATAGACCATAGTTTTTATTTATCCAAGTCACTGTTTGAATTTCCAGTTTCTATCGGCACGGACTTTTTATACGCACATCTTTAACCGACAATGGAGTTAGCCTCAATGACGTACATTTGAAAGAAATGTACGCGTTTTACGTTAGTCACGTCTTCCAAATCCAACGAAAAGGAGCGCTGTTTTGTAAACTTAAGAAAGTAAAGCCACAATATACAAAGGATCAGAAGACAATCTACATACAAAGTGCGCTTAGGTAACGTACACGATATCGCCAATACACGATCTAATTCCACCAGCCCCCTCCCATCACCGGGGAACCAGACGCAGGTTAGAGTACCATCCCTTCATTGTCGACATTCCACCAACTTGCACTAAGCTTTTCGATAACTCTTATCATCAGGTGATCCGTCTGCTCGTTTACCTCCTGTCACATAAAAAAAAGAACAGCGACTTGAATTCTCTGCCTCCTATTGTCTTTCCCAAACATTATAATCTGGACATTTGCAAGGCGAGAGTGAATAGGCACTTTCAGGGCAGATTTATGTACAATCCTAGACTGTATCTCACTTAATACCAGGTACGATTAAGGTCAAATACCTGCTTTGTTATGCATAAAAAAAATCGCAAACCAGTCTAACCCAGTGCGAGCGCGAATGTCAGACAGGTTACTCTTCTGTGCCTATCTATTTTGTGGTAAGGCTATAGCGTAGTGTGTGAGGCATCGTGGAACCATCTGGGTCTTGCATCATACGTGATGGCATCCGAAATGAGTGTGCTTTAAGATTTTATTGCGACATGGTTCAAATTCGAGAGTTATGGAGACGGACTGTCTTTACTTTTGAAAATAAGTTCAGAAAATTACAGAAAGTTGTGTTGCTACATTTTTCAAAAAATAGTTTTTGAGGCCAACTGGCAATGTTGTATTTGGTGATCTAAGGGTTCAGTTACACATGCTCATAAAAAGTATAGCATAGCTCAGGCTGAGTTGCACCATCTGAAGTAAGATTTTGATAATCGTCAAAAATCTATCGAACTCCATACAAAAAGCACCGGTTATCGTAATAGTTACGGTCAAAGTTAGGTGGTGCAAATTAACAAGCGTGCTTGAACAAGTCGAAATGAGCACGGGAACATGCTTATTATTAGCAATGTTTCAACACACATGCTACTAAGTAGCAACAGAAAACCGACAAGGTTTCATACAAGCAATGAATATGTGCAATGTCAGATTCCGTTAATAATAATCTGTGACTTATTGTATCTATCTATCTATTATAGCCTTTGGGGTCCGTCTTCGAACATAGCCCTCCTCTTCAACTTTCCACCGACTTCTGTCCCTTGTCACATGCATTGTTTATTCCATCCATATTGTTTATTCATCTATTCATCTTAAGCCTATCGTATCGTTTCAACCAAATTCCTTCCACTACTGGACAAAGGCCCACCCCACAGACCTTTGTAAAAACTTGCAAATTATACGGGACCCTTTCTTCTACGGAACACGGGCCAATCAAGAAGTCTTAAATTAGAAGATTTGTAATGTACCCTTTCACTTTTACTGCAGGTCGACGTCTCATAGTAAGAAACGCTGTCTCGCTTAAAGTTACTAGCTTTTAATGGAAGAGATGGGCATTTGAATATTATTTGAATTTGATTCCGTATGAAAATTGTAGGCTACAAAGAACGTCGGATTTTTGGAGTATCTGGCCGTTGGCTATTTTATGCACAGGTTTTAGCCAAACATGACCTTCATGACGTAAGGACTTGACCTAGACCTGAAATGTCAATAAGAGAGTCTTATTATATTGCTTACTAGAGTAATACCTCTATTTACTGTTAGATCGATAGATAGATAGTGATTTATTGTCAAAACTGTGCATACAATCATTGTTGATGATAGTGATGGTGATACAAGGTGGTGGGTAAAATTTGATATGGCTTTCATTGTGCCGTTTCGTATTCCTATAACTTTTACTATGTCTGTTTTGGGTGTTATAGAAAAGTCTTGCACCTATCTATGTTTCTTACATAAAATATAGCTTGGCTATTTTATGTAAGAAACCACTTTAACAATCATGTTACTCGTTAGTTTACTTACATTAAACGCGCTCACTAGTGCGAACGTTTGATATAAACTCACACTCAGCCCACAATAGTGACTGAAACATTTCCTAAGATTAAACATCTAATGAAGTTTCACTATCTCGTGACGTACGTAGAGTCAAAAACAAACGATTTCTCAGATTCTTTTTGATCCACTAACGAGCTAAAAACTATCTTCAAACAATGAAATTACTTTCCGTGGATCTCTAAAAATCCGATGTGAATATACATCAAACGTTATTTTCAATGGGAGAAAGTATTTGGCTTTATCGTGCTATACAATACATTTGATGAGTGCTGAGACGAATGCTAGATTACGTAACGTTTTGTAGAGTCGACCTCAGAAATGTTGTTTTATTTTGGACCTAAAATTGATGAGGTATGGTTTATAATTATTCGCAGGATGATTCAAGAATGTTGCTTTTATTTTGGACTTAAAAATTATAAGTTTTATGGCACATAAAATTACCCGTAGATTATAAGAATTAATTAAAATTATGACATCCATATAGAATTATGAAATGTAAAGTTTGCTACACACCTCTATGACCAGGGCTATGGAAGGTCAATGCTTGAGATCTCGTTACAGTAAATGTACTGGTCACTTTGTAAAAGGGACTTTTTTCTAAAGCTGAAATACTGTCAAGTTTTCCACCCACATGGTGGACCGACGACCTTATAAAGGAAGCAAGAAGGCGCTGGATGCAGGCCGCCAACAAGCGGCTATTGTGGAAGTCATTGGGGAAGGTCTATGTTCAGCAGTGGACGTTCTATGGCTGAAATGATTTACCATATTAGTGCACTCACAGTACTCACACTTCAGTCTTACAATTCAATCAATTACATTACAAACCCAGTAAGGATCAGTTAGCAACTCATCTTAGAATGGTTTATCCACATTGTGGTGTACTACTACACAAATAAAGAGTGTGCGCTATGGCAACACTGACTAGTACGGCGCGGTGGGGGGTCAGTCGTAGTCGGGCCGCCACACGGGACGGACGTCAGTGCTTGCACTAGCTAACACAGTGAACATATATCAGTGTTTTATTTAAGATACCACAATGGCGACGAGGATAAAAGTGAGTAATTAATAATTTTAATGATTATATACCCAATAAATTAAATAAAATAAAAGGGAGGTAGCTACAATCATTACACTTACAGAATGTACATTCATAGTCTATTTGCCGATTATTATTTATCAAAATCATTATTATTATCAACGTCAAGTCAATTAATATTTAATTTTACAAACAATACCAAACCTCCAACCCATAGTAATATTGATTTTGATTATGTTGCGCGTACGCATGAGTCACAGAGTCACAGGTGTTATGTTAAGTAACAAACTCGTTACTTACCAAAAGTCAATTGTTATTATTAAGTAATTAGTCTTGTTAAAACTAAATCATCTAAGATCATTTGAGCCAAACTGACGCAGTTAGAATATGTCTGCCTGCCAGTTGAAGGGTACCTATTTAAACTGTAATTTGCAATGCCACTGAGACTCGTTTTGATCATTATTCCTTATCGAACTAAATAATTTATATTATTACAATGATCGTATTCCTGAACGAATTAAATTGTTTTACTACAATGAAATATACGTAATACTAGTAGGTTACCTCCTGTTTACATCCATGCTACCTATAAAACGAGACAAGATAGTGTATTGTAAAGAAATTATGACAATCTGATTGGGTATATAATCTTAAATAATAAATAAAGCAAGTAGTGAATTGCTAATATAGAATGATAAACAAAACAAGTAGTGAATTGCTAATATGGAATAATAAACAAAGCAGGTAGTGAATTGCTAATATGGAATAATAAACAAACTTCAATTTAACACCAATTTCACGTAGGTACGTGTGAGGGCGCGTGTTCGATTCCCGCCCACACTGAAATTAAGTATTTAGTGATAAATAATGAACTCTGAGATTATTAATAACACCAAGTATCAGTGTGTTATTAAATCAAGTATCAGTGTATTATTAAAGAGTTTTAGTACAAAGTATCAGTCTGTTATTGAATAGTGAATTGCTAATATACAATAAACAAAGCAAGTAGTGAATTGCTAATATACAATAATATACAATAAACAAAGCAAGTAGTGTATTGCTAATATGGAATAATAAAGAAACTTCATTTATATTCACGTAATAATGAACTCGGAGATTACTATTAGCGCCAAGTATCAGTGTGTTATTAAATCAAGTAGGTATCAGTGTATTATTAAAGAGTTTTAGTACAAAGTATCAGTCTGTTATTAAAGAGTTCCATACAACGACACGAGACAAGATAATAATTTACTGTCACGTAGAAAATATTCAAAAATGAAAGTTGTGAAATTCATTAGTGGTCTTAAAGTATATCTATCCTCCTGGTATCGTTGTGTGTTTGAGTTTCATGAAATAATTGCACCATAATATAGGTTTATTATTGTGGCTGAAAATGATAGATTTATTATAGTAAAGTATATAGATTTATTTATTTACTTTAAATGCAAGTGAGCTTAGAGATAAATCCTAAGCACTCACATTGTCAATTTGAAATTACGTATTCATTTAATTAATTGCACACTAAGGGTTTAAAAAGGTCTTAAAACTAAATCTGTACAAACATCAAATATTAGTAAGTACCTACTTATATCTATTTAAGGTTAGCAGACAAAAAAATATCATAATTTATTACAAAGTACCTACTCCAAGGAACTGACATGACCCGAGACAAGATAATATTTTAAACCTTCATGATATTATGATGATTTCCCGTCAAAAAAAATTGAAGTATTGTATCAGTAAAAAAAAAACTAGGCAAGTTGTGAATTGTCAGAGACAAGCTATGAACCGTCAAAAAAGTAAAACAATATCTCACACAGTACAAACAGCTGATTTTGTTGGTCTCGGTTTTCTTTTTGAAATTGTGATGTGATGATTTATGATTGATGAAGAAATGTGGTAACCATTAAATTTGACGTAGCCTAGAATATCTATTATAAAAAAAAGGACGTGACTTCCATCGAAAACATTTACAAGGTACCTACAGTACTGTATCACGCGCACAAGTGATAGGTTGTCAACTGATCTCTGTCAAATTAGAAGTAATAATGGTAGACGTCAGCAGTGTGACGGTGAGCCAGTGAATCGTGCATACGGCACTCATAAGGTGGTATACAAGTACAGCGTGCCCATAATCATCAATTTCTCTACATTGCAACCAATCTGTGCCTGATTCTGAAAACAATTAAGAATCAGTATTGTCAGACAAACAAAAAAATAAAAATAAAATAAATGTCGTTTACCTACTTAGGTCCCACTAAAAAAGAAACTAATCGGTACACCTGTTTACTGTGTCAAATGTGAACTAGAGGACGGTACACAAAAGTCGTACCTACTCTATTTTGAAAAGTCAAACCAAATTGTCTATGCAGTTGACAAAGCGCTGTATCGTTGGTCAGATGTAGATATTATAGCGTCTGACAAATATGGTGATTGCATTGAATTTTATGACATCAAATTATTATTCTTCTTGTTGTGTCCACAACAAACCTATACAGTGTCAACCCAAAACTTCGCTTCAAGAGTGGTGTCCTCAATAGCATACATCTTCCCGCGTGCAGTTGATTGGGCACGCAGGGCACGACATCATGTGGTCCATCGACTGGAGAACATAACCACATTTTCACTTCAAGTTTGAGCCATCCAGGAATCTTATTTATCCGATGGGAAGTTATTCCTTGGCACTTTGCCGTATTCCTTGAGTTTATGTATGCAACATCTTCACATCACAGCATTTTGTCACAGTCACAGCACAAATACATTTCACATTATTTCAAGAAAGAAAGAAAAGTGTTATAACTTTAATAACACGTCTAAAGCTGGCAAGCAACTAAATCGCTGATATTGTATGGATCATACCTACCTAAGTAGTGTAGTGTTCTATAATTTTTATAAATTACCTCAATGGTTATCACCAATCAATCACCAAGGGTACATTATCAAAGGTACAAAGGCGTATAAAAGGCAGGTTTGTAATAGTCATTTTGTATAGCCAGGGATAAAGCCGATATTATATATTAGCCATCATGTGGAACGATTATACCTATACAAGCGATTTTCATCACAATAACTATTATCGAAAAATGGCAGTTGTTCCTTGGCACTGATGTTCGTTTTGTATATTGAAAAATACAACTGATAACCACTTAGTAGCAGGGGTGCGATAATCACTAGCATGCACAAAATGATTAATTATCGACCGGTGCTAATAAATAATCAACGTTGTAAATCAAAATTGCTAGTCGTGGAAGGACGTGATATATGTGGGAATAAAAAAGGGGTTGAAATTAATTGTGAAATGTTTATATATTTATATTATATATATATCGATTGGAAAGGAAATCGTTAACTTAGATAGACAATATTTTACAGTTATTAATAACTACACTACTGAATCAACTTTGATGAAAATGAATGTTTTGACCTCTTCTCTCAGCAACCACTTGAAACTAGCGTTGTAGTGCTACGCACTGCGGCATTATGCTGGGTGGAAGCCCTTTTGGCATTATTACCAAATTAATTTATACGCTGTCCAAATTCGTAATTCGCTGTTTTAATGTGCCAAATAAATGTAGGTACCTATATTATTTCTTCTTAAGAATAAAGAAGTCAATATAATTGAGAAATGTGATCAGTCTTGTCAACAAATTAAATTAAGTCAAATCTAATCAAATATTTTATTAGCAGAACCAATGTCACGATAATACAGGTATCCAGTATCTGAGTCAGTTTCAATAATAATGTTCTACCGCGGATGGTACCGTTAGACATATTATAATATACAGACAAACTATACAGACATTCGTACACTTAGCCTAATAAAAAATATATACAGGGTGTTGATTTCAATACCCGCCATATTTAGGGAGTAGATTAAGTAGCTTATTCTGATCACGAATCAGCAAAAAAACTGACTTCCAAATTTTTTATTATTATTTTTTAAATATCTACGATTTCCATAATCGACCACTACAGTGCAAAATAGTCCCCCAACGCAAACGGCGCGCGGCGCTCACCCGGTGACCCGGGCAAGCGCTGCGCCCCCCGTCCCACGCCCCACTACCCGCGCTCGCCCATGAGTCAGTCAACTATCAGCCACAATCAGCTGTGAGTTCAAAGACGACTACTGGACAGAGCTTAATCCAAATCTACCCTAAAAATGTAATGAGTAAATTAGTTACTTACACCTTATCATGTTACGAGTTTATTTGTTGTTCTAAAAACTAATTAATTAAGTACTCTTTACTTTAATTAATAAAAAAACCATTTACACGAATTTGCTTCCTTCCGCAAAATAATTTTTTTTACAGAACCTACATTATTATTATTTTTTAATTAAACCATGCTTTTATGTGTGTGATAAGCTTGTACCTACTTATCATTCAAAAGTACTGTAAACAGATGACAATAATGCTCTTTCATACAGGTTCGTTATTCCTTACATTTCCAGCTCTCTACCTTAATAACTTTTACGTCTTTACGATAGTAATTATTAAAATAAAACTTAACTTACTTAATACCGCAAACTGAACACCTAGAAATAACACACTGGCAAACTCTTGTTCCTTCACTTTCGATAGGAGATAAGACAAGATTTTGTTTTTAAACTCGATTGATTTCAGTACCTAAACAAAATTTCATATCTTAAAAGAAAATTTCATATCTTTCATTTGGAGCGGTGACTTGTAATTGAATACAATAATACCACCGATTCGCGCGCGGCACGGACATCGGGCTCGCACGGAATAGGTACTTCCCCATCTTCGTGTTTCGGGCGTCATCGGGCGGCCGGCGCTCAATCGTGGATCATCGATTTTCTCTGTTCATCAGTCCGATTTTGCTTTCCACGCAGAGAGGCCGCGCGCACGCTCCGCGAAATCTAGCTCGTATTTAGAATACCTAGTACTCAATCGCTATTTTCTTATTTCTTGCCTTGTAACTTCAACTTTTCTCTTCCTCACTGCTTGATAACTGTTTTCTAGTACTTATTACTTCCTACTAGTTCCTACTACCGTAATAACGTAATTTCATTTCTATCGGCGTTTAATTTAAATACCCTGAACGAATGTTAGTTAGGTTCAGGTTAGACTTCCATTCTTCATAACTTACATAAAATAATTCATCATCATGTTCGGGATTATTTTAAATTAATGTAATTTCATTACACGAAATAACTACCAAAATTTATTGATATTCTTATCGTTTTAATAATAACGATTAGTAATTAAAGATCTACAAATCATTTGCATTTGAGTGTTTTGAAAGCTTGCTTTAAGAGCATTAATGATAGGACGAATCTTTAGTTCACAAAGAATAAACAAAGTATTTTTCCCGCCGCTTTTACATTCTCATTCGTTGATAGACTTCCTGTACTAAACTGACGAAATTAAACTTTTCTGATGTTAAAAATTACGTAAAGTAGTTGAAAATGAAGAATAACGATAACTACCGATTCACGACGACATTCGATGGACGTATTTCATCGAATGCACTTTTCTAATTGCAAATTTGCGATTTTTGATTGTTTTCTCGTGCGGTTTTGAGTATTTAGTGTGTGAAAGTGTGATAGTGAGTGTAATAATAGTGAGTGAGTGTTAGGAAGATGCCAAACCATACGTACAGTGCTCGTGAGTACGTAAACATGGTTTACTGTTACGGGAGGGCACGTGGAAACGCATCTGAAGTCGCATCGGTGAGTAGGTACCTAGTTCTAAACTTAAAGGAATGTGTTTTTTTTTAATGTAGGGAGTAAATAATCTGGTAATTTTGTGTACAAAATACTCCCGCGATTGCGGTAGGTAGTGGCGGAAAGCGCGTAGGTACGCTCCAATACACACACACACACACATAGGAAACAGCAAACTAATTTAACTTTAGTTAGTCAAACAAAAATACTTATTTACACTACCTATTTTACGTGGCTTCCTTCAGTAGACTATCAGACATGATAAGCGAGCGATCCGCGTAGCTCGATGGGTGCCGCAGTTGAAACGTATTGCAGTATTACGAGCCACAGTACAGTTGATGTCGCACGGAAAATATTCGCTAAAAATTCTACTTTAGTTTGTAATTTTTTTTTTGGTGGATAATGCGTTTATATAAGTCATAATAGATCACCTAAATAAATATGGCGAGGATTGAAATCAACACCCTGTATATATATATACCTATCCTATGTGAATATTATGTTGCTATGCCAATAATACAATATTACATTATTACGAAAAAAAGATTGCTGTTCATTTAATTTTTCCCTGCTAAAATTTGGGAACGGCTGCACCAATTTGGATGCTTTTGGTTTTGATATGTTTGACATAGTCCAGTGACGCCTTAAATGGGAAAACAATATGGGTCTAGAACCAGTGATGATTCGATGAAAATCGAAGCGCACTCGGTGCCGGTGGTGGTTTGGAAAATCAAACGCTACCAAAATGATATTACATAATATTATACATACAATATAATATATAGCGTGACAGATCATTTTAGTTTCGAAAAGAATAGACATTTATAACTTCAAGTCTCATACATCATAATTATGTCTAAAAAATGCATATAACAACGATAGGAATTCATTAACTCCGTAGCATACAAATAATGAACGTTGAAAATAATTGTGTAAATTATTCAACAGCGTTGTTATTCACTCGTAAGTGTCATTTATTGAGAAATTCAACAACATATCGAAACCTTGTCAGCAAGCCAGTCAGTGAGACAGTAGCTTCACAGTTCATATTTCATGGCAAAATAAAGACAAGTCTATGAAAAAGTGTGAGTGATGTGCCTGCCTACACATTTCAGATTAATTACATAAGATTAACCTGTGGGAGTAGTGAACGCACTATATTTTATGCCACAAACTGTATAAAGGTAAATGATCCGAATATGATAACTATCTTCGCTCGCTCGCATCAATATATAAAATACTAGTAAAGCCTTTAAAAGCGGCCCACAGAGGTGACTGAGTTTCTTGCGCTGCTTCTTCTCAGCACTGGCCCACTTACTGTTCCGAAGCAGTGGTAGATTAAACTTTATTTTTATTGTATTTAACTAGATCAGCTGAGCTAGGATGCGCACCCTGATGGAATCTTTCCATGATTTTAGACAACAGACGTATGGGCTTATCATTCAAAGTTTATAAAAAGTTTATCATGGCGCGTATCCTAGGCCTCCACTAAGGAAATTAAAATTGTAAGAAAAATAATTGACATGTTAATTTGAGATACCTACCTATCTTGTGGGAAATTCGTAATGTAAGTAGACACACCTACTATTTATTAACTTATTTGACGTCAAATAATAATGTGTTGTGATGTTTGAGTCTAATATTTTATTTGATAAATTGGCTATTTTGTCTAAAGATGGTTGAATATTAATTTGACCTTTTCATTTGTTTCAATTTAATTGAAAGGAATATGACGTGTAACGTGTCAGGAAATTGAATAAGCAAAATATTTATGTGTAATTTGTAAGCTTATAGGAAGTACTTACTAATTAAGTATTACAGATCATTAATGGGTTATTGTCCAAAGACGGTTGAATATTTTGACCTTTTGACTTGTTTCAATTTAATTGAAAGGAAGATGAGTAACGTGTCAGGAAATTGAATAAGCAAAATATTTGTGTATAATTTGTAAGCTTATAGAAAGTACCTACTTACTAGTTATTACAAACCAATGTACTTTAATTTAGTAGTAGTATTAATTATAATATAGCTTGTCTCGAATCAAATAAAATAAGGAAGAGATGTGGTGTACTACTACACAAATAAAGAGTGTGCGCTATGGCAACACTGACTAGTACGGCGCGGTGGGGGGTCAGTCGTAGTCGGGCCGCCACACGGGACGGACGTCAGTGCTTGCACTAGCTTACACAGTGAACATATATCAGTGTTTTATTTAAGATACCACACACATCTATGGACATAGTAAAGATGAAAATACAACACTACCTTTTTGGCTTTCCTGTTAAAGATGTAAATTCTGAGGTAGAGTGTATTTTAACATCATAATTTTTCACGACTTACACGCTACATAAAGTATGTTAAATTGTAACACGCATTCTAATTAGACCATTGCCTTGCAGGTGTATTTTGACGAGTTTATTATTACTTTCATATTTTTACACACGATGGCTCATCAAGCTTTACACTGTAGTACTTTATACCGTTATAATAAAGGCGATTTTGCAGCAAATATAGAATGACCTGATGTGTCAACTGTGGTCAAAGAAAGCAAAAGGTACAAAGTTCAATTCTGTGTCAAGCGGAAATGACGTCAGCATGTTCGTTAGTTTTCACTGAGCTTTAGAACTATTGTAGTATACTTGAGAATATAACGTCGCGTTACATTCGAAACGTGCTTATAGTGTCCAGTAGAAAACATTTTGAATAATATTTATTTAATCAGTTGTGTGCTTGAGTGTACTCAATTTTTGTTAAATAAATTGACCGTAGTTTTTTTATTACAACAGCGAAGCCCTTAGTCTGAAAGTTGAAGTGAGCTTCACCTGAATCCACAACATCTATCTTATCTCCAACTGCCGATTATGCTCTTTGGTACTTCTTGCACAGAATAATAATAAGCTTCATTTATTTTATCATCTTTGAGCCTGCTTCTGAAGCTGAAGTGGCAATGGGCAGGGCACATAGTACGCAGAACTGACGGCCGATGGGGCAGCAAGATTCTGGAGTGGAGGCCACGTACCGGAAAGCGCAGCGTACGAAATCCACCCACAAGGTGCGAGCTTAGGACACGACTTCACAAAGGTAGCAGGAAGGCGTTGAATGCAGGCCGCCACCAACCGGCCATTGTGAAAATCATTGGGGGAGACTTATGTTCAGCAGTGGACGTCCTAAGCTGAAATGATGATGATGAGCCTGCTTCTGAGTGAACTGCAAATATGGCAACATCGCGCTCGTGCTACTCGCGATTTACGAAAAAGTTTTAGCGCCAAATTTTTAATTTGATCCGCGTCTTGAAGATGCCTTCTTTTATTAATCTGCTGGAATCCAGCAGGGAGTGCGTTCCCACCGCTGCACCTCCTGTGTAGCCAGGATCTACAGCTTGACCGCCAATAAAATCCCAACAAGTGAAGGTTAAGTTTGTCCCAGGGGAAATTTAAACTATCATTGAACCCGCAATGAAATTACTGCGGAATTGCATCCCTATTTACGACCACTAATGGATTACAATTTTCCGATATGAAAGTGATAAAATAATCATCACACATTCACACTAATATTAGGCGAAAGTTGATGAGTATGTATGTTTGTTACTTCTTCACGTCTAAACAGCAGGAGAGATTTTAATAAAATTTTGTATGGAGTAAGCTCACACCCTGGATTAACACATAGGCTACGTTTTACGGCGATTAACACAGCGGGGCACAGCCAGTAAATCATAATAAGCCATTCAAAAATCTAGATACATAGACACCAAACAAGACAAGATAAAAACATTAGTTTTCACATATTTTCAAAGGTGAATGAACAATGTTGAATGAGTGAGTCACTGAGGTGACAAATATTATTCAAATATTACGTTATTTGAGGCTGTGAGTTACGGAGGTTGAATGCTAATGAGATAAACAAATATTTGCTAAAGCCGCTGGCACACTGAGAGCAAGAAAGTAGGAACGAACGGCTGGTTGGAATATTTTTTGGCTACACTGAATTTTTTGAATCGGACAAAAATTAAAAAGAAATGGAAGTGAAGCCAGCCAGCGCGCCGTAATAAAATCTTATAGGTGATTTTAGACGTTAAATGTATGGGCTTACCGCGTAAAATAGATCAAATTCCTCTATGTAACGTTTATCATGGGTCTCATACTAGGCCTATATACTCGTACAAGGAGCTTCAAATGCATTGTGACTTTTATAGATCATAATTATGTGTCAGTTAGGTGTAGACATACTTTTTGTAGTTTTTTCAGCTCAAACATTCACAATTGTCTATCAAGAATTAGTTATTTATATTTTCAAGGATGCCTGCCTATGAATAGGTCTTTACAGTAGGCAATTTTATAATTATTTTTACCTATAGGCAAGGGCAAAGAGAAGACATTTTAAATAAAATAAAATAAACGTTTAAAGAACTGTACGATATTCGTAATTACTCTAAAATACGGTGCAGAATCAACAAGACCATACCACAACGTTGCATAAAAGCCTTTAGCTTAGCAAAGCTTTTGTTCTCGGTGTGCCACAAACCTTACACAAGTTAGGTCACCAAACCAGACGTTTTTAAAGCGAACAGGTTTCCTCCGTCTAGCATGCGTCTACTGAGTTCGTCGCCTCAATGGAAATCCATTTGCATAGTAAAGTCAATGTGATCTCACTCTGACAAGTTAATGGTTGACCATGAAAAATTAACGCCCGTATTCACAAACTATGCTTAAGTGAAGCAGCAAATCGAACGCACAGCGTTGAATAGAGCTCTGTGATTGGTTCGTGTGTCATGCGTGGACACGCGCACTGTGAGACCTCATAGTAATGTTTGTAAATCATCATCATCATCATCATCATTTCAGCCACAGGACGTCCACTGCTGAACGTATAGGCCTCCCCCAATGACTTCCACATCGCACGGTTGGTAGCGGCCTGCATCCAACGCCTTCCTGCTACCTTTATCAGGTCGTCGGTCCACCTTGTGGGTGGACGTCCCACGCTGCGTTTTCCGGTACGTGGCCTCCATTCTATGTTTGTAAATAAAGAATATTAAAATTCTTAAATAATTATTATCTCTTTACGTTTAATCAATGAACCATTTTTAGTGAATTATCATTTTTGTTTGGAGACCAAATTCAAATAAAAACATTGAAATACTAAAAGCCAATGATTTCAGATGTAAAGTATATTGAAATTACACTGCATTATTGTGCTGAAACTTTAATCTACAGTATTCTACAGGAATTTATGAAAGCATAATAATAATAATTAATAACAATAGTAGTCAACGCGAGAGTGTGTGAAATTAGATTGTAATCAAATGACTGTGAAAAACTGTAAAAAAGATTTTTATTATTTATTTTATTTTATTTATAAAGCTTAAAAGTCCTTACCTAATTTAATCATAAATGATCTCAGTTGTACCTGGAAAAAATATGACATTCATTTACACTTTGTGGGAAAAACATTCACACTTCTGTAAAAACTGTGTCAAATACAGAGACATACTATCCATACCGGATTGTTCATTAAAAAATTTCGAATTTCCATTAATTAAGCTTAATACAATAGGCTTGCAGTAAAAGTATTGTTTTCTTGTTCACCAGGTTGTTAATGACGTTGTTAATTGATGTAACTAAAGATGGATCGACAATGGTAATTGCGCATCTTGTGAACTTCTCGACAATGATACTTAGTGGCAAGGTTAGTTCACACTTCGAACGCATAAAAGGTAAAAAAAATCATTTTAAATCAATTACTAGGCGAGGCATTTGCGTTTTCATACAAAGAATACTGACCGCCTCGAGTTGATACAGTTACGATCCCTTTCCGGGTTCAAATCATAGCTGAGGGTTGAAATCAAAACATTCTTTTTTGTAATACGTATAGTGTAGATGAAAGTCAAAAATACACATAACTTAACTAGAAACTAAATTGATTTAAAAAATAAATGCGTGCGCGCAAAGACTCGAGGCTGAAGGCTGTATTTCTTCATATCTATTCTAAGCTTCTGCACAAGGCATAGTGTGTATTGCGCTTTATCATTTCAAGAATTTTGACATGTCAGTGAATGATACAGAATGTGTTTAACGGGAAAGTATATTTAAAGCATTTTCTCAATGAGATTAATATTTTCTCGGAATCTAACACCATCTTTTATAGCATTAAACTGTATTATTAAATTAAGTTGCTTTGGGATATATTTTTGTTGTGTTTTACGTTTAAAATAATGTCAAATGATAGAATAATAAATGGTTGAGATACTGCTTTTAAAAGGATTGGCTCACATTTTTTTTTTAGCAGTGATTATAAAAACATCGGGACAAATGTGAAAACTTTTCAAACGCAATCTTATTAAAAAATCGTTAATTATTATCGTAGATAAAATAAATTGTTAGTAGGTACAATAACTACTTGTAGCTAAAATTAATTTAAGTATGTTTTGTCCAATGAAATCTCCGAAAAGTCACTAATAACACCCATTTAACCATAATATGAGTTTAGAGGCGAAAGTTTGTGTTGTTATGCACTGTTATTACCGTGTAATCACCGAATGCACGAGATGAAAACTTAATTACAGAGTTCGTGATGTTAGAACATTTGTAATAAATCATTCTATTTTTGTACGAACGATCTTTTGGCTTTGCTCTCGTAAGTTCTTGTTTATCACAAACTAGCGATCCACCCCTGCTGCTTCTCACAGATACTTAAAAACTCTCTCTTAAATCACTCTATTAAAAAAAACCGCATCAAAATCCGCTGTGTAGTTTTAAAGATTTAAGCATACCTACATAGGGACAAACAGGAAACCGACTTCATTTTATTATGTTGTGATGATTGTGATAAGGTTAAGTTGCATCACCTCAACTTTAACCGTAAGGCCCAGAACAGACGGTGAAACGCAACTGCAACGAAACTGCAACTGCTAGTTACTTTTGAGTTGCATCTAAGTTTCTGCCATAGCGTCCGTTGAGAGACCACACATGACGCGACCAGTTTGAAACTTTCAGTTTAAGTTTCATTCATCAGAATCATCAGAAAGTTGCAGTTTCGTTGCAGTTGCGTTTCACCGTCTGTTCTGGGTCTAACTGTAACTTTGATTGCTGTTTTTGTAAAGAGTTTGACAGACTTTTGATGTTTGTTATACATAGTTAAAGTAAGATGGTGCCACCCAGCCTTAGTATTTTAAGAAATCCTACTATCCTTAGAGGTGCCTATCTTATTTAATTATTTATCCTACTAATAATAAAAATTTTAAAGTTTGTGAGGATGCTTTCACGCAAGAACCATTTGATGAAACTTAACAGTAAGTATTATTGTTTTTACATCAGTGTGCTTACCATGACTTTACATTATTAGGTGTGCTATAAAATGACATTTAAGCTGAGTTGCACCACCTAACTTTGACCGTAACTACTTATAACGAAACCGGTGGTTTTTGTATGGAGTTGGACAGACATTTGTTAAAGTTAAGATGGTGAAACCAACCTTATTGTTTTTACATCAAAATAACATAACACACTGATTTACATTTATGTTTTTGCCAAATTACAACGATAATTGTCCAGTAAGTAAGTTTTTCTGCGGCAAACTTAATTTCACGTGGCCGAATAGATTTTGCTGGAGCTATTTAAGCTTTTAAAGTTAAAGCTTTCTCAAGCAAAAGATTAAGGGCACGATAAAACAATAAACAGGTAGCTGGTCTGAAAGGTACCTTTAGTTTGTATCTAGTTCAATATTGAACTCTCAATTACCTATAACGAACTAAAATATTAAGTTAATTAGAAAAGGAATGATTTTTCTTTCGTTATTATTGATCCATCACACAGAAAAGAAAGGTCACAAAAATGCAAACATTTATTTAATTTAATGGAATGTTCACAATAATGTTACTTATATCTAAGTTATCCTATTTAATTTCTTGGCATACCTACCTACTCTATTGCATGTATGTTGCAAGAAAGGATTTTTTCCTGGCGGCTTGGTGACTGGAATTGAACCGCCACCGGTGCAGACGGAGAAGATGGTGAGTTGTCTGCACGTGAAAAAGAGGTTGTCCGGCTTGCAGAAATTTATATAAGTTACCGTTCCTTGTGTGAAATTAAAAAATGTAAATAAAACAGCTCCCTCTCAATTGACACAATTTATTTTTATCTCATATACTCGTATATAGTTAACAATTACGATATTATAATAACTACTGTAATAGTGCCAATCTCAAGGGATTCAGGGTCGTTAAATAGGTTCGGTTTGGTGAATATTATTGCCACTACAAATTTCTTAAAACTCAGCCTAAATATTAAAAGACTCTACTAGTTAAGATAACTGCGCGATGTCAGGTCGGAAAGACTCCTACTTGAAGGATGGAAAAGTGGGTACCTTGGAAGCCATGCGGTTATAAGCCGTTACCCTGAACGTTCCTCTCTTCTTCCGGGGTCCAACGGGTCTCGCACACTTTTAGGTTACAAGCAGCGTCCTCCACGGCCTCAAGCGCGCAGTGCCAGGTGAAGCTCTTGCATCTCTTTGACAGGTAAGCGTTCAAACCTCAGATCATAGAAGGGAATAGATGTGAAACGGGGGCGTGGCGCGTGTCTCCGCGATATGCCCAGAAACGAACATCGGCCGCGTAGCTAGGTTAGTCGCGATTCAGTCGTACTAAGGAAATGTTCTCCGATATTTTGGATAATGCGTCGTTACGTGCAATAAAACAAGTGAAACGAAGAACTACAGGAACAATGGAGTCATTTACTACATGTAAGTATTGCAAATCCATTGGTATTCAGCTTATAAATAAAAAAAATAAACATTTTTACGAACGAATTCAGTGCCGTAACAGTTACTGCGATATCGAAATCAGTGGTGATAAAAATTCTAACACACTTGTACATTGACGATTTAGTTAGCAACCACTTTATGTCATGCTCAACTACTGCGCAATGTATTTAATTTCTTCCGATATCCACTGTCGTGTGAAAATACACAGTACGGCCGCATGTGCCGGTCGTAACATAGTGCCGTGCTCGTGTTCTAATGCGGTTTCCTATTATCGATAAATAGAAGTAAATTATAATTTTCTATTTTGTAATTTTAAATAAAAAAATGATGTGTTACTTGCGATTATAAGATTTTACAAAAAAAATAAAATAACAGTAGAAGCCTCTTTCTTTATTTATTAGAGAATAAATTTTATAATAATACATTAACTTAAATTAGTAACTGTCAACTATGTAATTACTATAAGAGCTAGTTGAAAGCCTAATATAGGCATTATTTTTGATAAACATATGCGGTACGCAGATCGCCATAATTAAAAAGTAAATGCGTTATAGTAGTTAATAATAACGTATAATAATAAAAAGGTTTACATACCTAAGCATTTTGTGAAACCAGTTTCGAGCCTTGCCCCTAGCGAGTTAAAGTATCGATATCTTGTCGACTCCATTTTATCTTTGTTCTCTCACTAGTTTTCAAAGTGTGCGTCACGTCACGCGGCCACTGATTGGCCATAAGGCACGCCTTCTGGCCAATCACAGCACTTTTAAGCCGGTTGCACATGTTGTCGTAGACTCTCAGTCGCTTTGTTTTTACACAGTTGAATGTGTGTGTGGGAGCTGTGGTGGGGGAAATGTGGGGACACTGGTTCTCGTTGTAGTTACGCGCGACTTCATATCTATTCTCTTTCTATGATCTGAGGTTCAAACTCTTGCAGAGACAGAGGTTTGATGACAAGGAGGAAATGCGAAGAGATCAGCAGTTCAGAAAGGAGTAATAATTATAGAAATCAATATGAAATATTGAAATATCTAAAATATGTAATGTAAAATCGTAAAATATGAAATTGTAAAATACGAAATTTGAAATACCGCATGAAGGCTGTTCACTAATTTGAGCTTCGCTCGCAGCCCTCAGCAACCCAATACCCTCATCCGAATAGAATTTAGGGAATTTCTCATGTGTGATTATTTTAAATTATATTATGAAATTATCGTGGATGCATTCTGCAACACACGATTTAAAACACAGGGGATTACATCCCCGAAAACAATAAAATTGCGGTTGCGCAAGATCGACCAAAATTCCAAAGTCATTTGACAGCTCAACTGACAGCCTGCGAGTCATCGACATCGCAAGACGTTTCGTTTCGCCGCTTAGGTAAAAAGCAAATACTAATAAAAACCATGATGAAAACAATCTCCTGAACACTGAAAATATTCTATTAAAAAATAGAATAATCAAAACAAAAACATTAGGAAATGTTTCAATAAAATATATTTGAATTGACTGAGCAAAAAGCGCCATCTATTGCAAATTAATTCTAAATCACGCCAATAGATGTCGCCAGTGGTATCCTAAATCCAAATATCGAGAAGAAATATCAATTTGTGAAAACAGCCAAAACTGCAACGCTACAATACCCTCCCCCCTAGACATTCGCACGGAGAAAGAATCTGAGCTGCCCTCAGCGAACTACAAACTGAAAAAGAAAAAAAATGTGTCTAAACGCAGAAAGACCTCAAAAAGAAAACATTCCAGCAGAAACTTCAACTGAAAAAAAAAATCTAGAAAACAAACAACGAGTTGTAGGGTATGCTGACATAACAGGAACAAAAACAAACTGACTTTTCACTAAGCACCACAAACCAGATGAAAACCAACTACCAGGACTGATGTTCTTCAAACCTAAAACAATCTCTGCTGTCCGAGCATAAATAAAACCCAACACTAACATACAATCATCTTTCATACCTCTCTTTCATTCCTGTAAGCATCAGTTTCAATTTACACTGCTTGCCACCTGCATTCAAAATTCCCCATAGAGTCCCAACTGTGAACCAGTGGTACTCGAATCCCCAGTAACGTTGTAAGGCTATTTCGGCCATTACGAACATATTTTCTGGAATAGCCATCCAGTGGGCCCTAGGGAAAGTGTATATTTCAACACATGTCATCCCTAGAAAAAATGTCTGGGTTAAAAACCACAGAACAAAAATGTCGCTGGCCACAATATAAATTGGACGTCATCGCAACAAAACATAAAGCACAGGGAATAGTGCATAAAAGCACATGATGTCATCCCTGGAAACAAAAATCTGGACTATAAAGTCACAGAGAAAAAAAAACACGAGGCAAGTATACAGCAGATACTTGTCCACTCGAAAAAAGAAAAATAAATCGCATACCCTAAATGGGGCGATCACAAAAAAAACTAACCTAAAGGTTTCCCTAAAAGGGAAAAGTAGCCTTGGCGTCATTGTTGGTAGAATACCAAACAACACTTGTGAAACAAGTCCTACGGCTGAGAACCCTGGCAAAAAAACTATTCGGCGAACTGAGGGTGAAAACAAAAGACAAGGATTAAACCTTGATGTCCTTGATATGCCAAGTACCGAGAGGCTTGCCATTGTGAGCAATTAATTCGTAAACAAGCGGAGATAGTACCTTCTTGACAATGCACTTCTCGTACTTTGGGGCAAGCTTGGTAGCCTTGAACTTCTCAGCGTCACTCTGAATGTACGTTTTGCGCCACACCTCCTGACCCTCTGAAAGTTTGACGTTACGTCTTCTGAGGTTGTAGTACTTGGTGTTCGTAGCGTGGGCCTTCAGCAAATGCGAACGTACCTTCTCGAACACTTCCTTCAAGACGCCAAACTCCCCTGCATAGTCTTCTCTTGGCATAGCAACTTCATACTCGCAGTCGTCCGTTTGCTTATAAAAGGAGCCATTTATTATAGGTTCTCTGCCATGAACCAAAAAGAACGGTGTAAATCCGGTAGATTCGTTCACAGCACTGTTAAGTGCGAACTGAATCTTAAACAAATTGAGATCCCAGGTTCTATGATCTTCTTTCACGTACGAAGATACGGCAGTCATTACTGTTTTGTTATACCTTTCGACCAAGTTTATCTGTGGCGTGTATCTAGGACCGTAATGTACACGAGGGACGTTATATTTCTCCAACAGGCTACGAAATTCCGATCCCGTAAATTGAACCCCATTGTCGGTAATTACGGTTTCAGGAATTCCATGAGCCAGGAGAACATAGTTCTCGAACGCCTTTGCCACAGCTGCGCTAGTCGCGCGTCTCAAGGGAAATAGCATTGTATATTTTGAAAAACAGCAAGTGACCACTAACAGATGAATGTAACCTGATCGGGATCTAGGCAAAGGTCCGACTAAGTCTATCGACAAAGCTTGAAACGGTCTGAAACATTGCTTAGGCTGACCCATGAGTCCAGGTGTCAAGGTAGTCTTGTGTTTGTACGCGGAACAAGTTGTGCAATTTTTTACGAAGTCCATGACGTCGCGGTACATCCCCGGCCAATAATACCTCAGGCTCAATCTTCGGTGTGTTTTGAATACACCAAAGTGTGCTGAAGTCGGAGGTTCGTGGTTTTCGGCGATGACTGCTTTCCTCTTGGACTTGGACACAACTTCTTTCCAGTCAAACTCCTGTGTCAGGGTATATTTACCTTTACTAAGCCTGTACAGTTTCCCATTTTCAATGCGATAGTTGGGGTAGTTCTTTGGATAAGCCGTGCAACCATGTATCACTTTATTATACCACTCGTCATCAACGTCTACTGAAACTGAGGTATCTATAGCATCTACATTCAATAAACGCGAGAGAGCGTCTGGGACAACATTATCCTTCCCCCTACGATGCTCGATAGTAAAATTGTATTGGGACAGACGACATCCCCAACGAGCTAAACGACCTGTCGGGTTCTCTAAGTTCATGAACCATTTAAGGGAAGCATGATCCGTAATAACCTTAAATGGTCTGGTGCCTAGGTACGGTTCAAATTTCTCTACCGCAAAAACTACCGCTAGTGCTTCCCTTTCGGTTGCACTGTAGTTACGTTCATTCTTATTAAGTGATCTACTAATATATGCAATAGGATGGTCATTCCCGTCTACTGTCTGGGTTAGCATACCACCTATGCCGTAACTTGACGCATCGCAATGAACAGAAAAGGGCTTCTCAAAATCTGGGCATGCTAAAACTGGAGCAGAGACCAAACAATTTTTTAAAGATTCAAAAGCCTCTTGTGCAGCTGGGTTCCACAAAAATTTAGTCTTAGTACTGGTGAGGGCATTCAAAGGCGCAGCAATGGATGCAAAATTCCGGATGAACCGACGGTACCAAGAACAAGTGCCAATAAACATTTTAACCTCTTTCGAAGTTTTTGGTACCGGGAAATCAAGAATTGCACGCACTTTGTCTGGGTCTGTCCTCAAACCATACTCATCAACGATGTACCCTAAATATTTCAGCGACTGTCTAAAAAATTTACTTTTTTCGAAGTTAATCGTCAAATTTGCACTTTGGATACGTTGGTGCAGTCGCTGTAGTAATAATAAGTGCGTATTGAAGTCCTCTGCAACTATTATGACGTCATCAACGTAACAAAAGATCATTCCTTTAGTTATGTCACTACAAAAAGGCGTTCCGAACAACATGTCCATCAATCTTTGCTGACGAGCAGGTGCTCCGCAAAGACCAAATGGCATTACCTTAAATTTGAACAAGCCTCTCCCTGGAACAGTGAAACTAGTTTTCTCTTGTGACTGTTCGTCTAATTTAATTTGCCAGAAACTAGATTTAAAATCCACAGAACTGATGTACTTAGCATTTCTAAGGCTGTCTAAAATTTGAGGTATGTACGGAATAGCGTAAGCATCACCTTTAGTGACTGCATTAAGTTTACGGCAGTCTAAACAAAATCGCCATGAACCATCAGATTTAGGAACCATAAGTACGGGATTATTCCACGGACTTTCACTAGGTGTAATAACATCTAGCTCCAGCATCTTATCTACCTCCTTATGTAACTCCTTAGATTTTTCAGGTGACATGGGATATGGCCTACACTTAATCGGTGAAGCTTCGCCTGTGTTTATTGTGTGCTCAATAAGATCCGTCCTACCTAAGCCCTTGCTTTCAAAAGAAACACTATGGAACTGTTTGATCATCCTGTCTGCCAATTCACGTTGTTCCAAGTTTAAGTTTTCAAAAGACTGAATAAAATTGATAGGCTTGTCAATGTTCGATGAAGTTTTAAGAAAATTTTTAGGTGCCTCTACGTAACAAATATTTTGAAAAATCTCTGGCATTAATTTAAATTTTTTCCAAAAGTCTACTCCTAAAATGACATCAGAGACAATTGAAGGAATGACATAAAATGTAATTACCTTTGTGACGTCCTTAAATGTAATAGGTAATGTGATGGTTCCTATAGTGCTACAGAAAGACCCATCAGCAACAGTAACCGTTGATGCACACGACTCATCCAAAGAGTAACCCAGATCAATGAAACGTTGGTGTGCTCCGTTACCAATAATTGAAATTGCAGCTCCAGAATCCAATAATCCGCAAACAGTCATGTCTAAAATGTTCACGTTCAAATATGGCCGAACATCATTTATATTAGGTTTAAACAAAACCGAAGTAACGTTGTTGTTTTTGAAATAAGAATCAACAATGTCTAACCATTGTTTATTTTCAGAAGGTTCGACATCTTCTGAAATAACATCACTTCGGTTACCTGCTAGTTTTTTGAATTGGTAGCACTTTTACACTTAGCACAATTTTTAGTAGTGTACCCTACTTCACCACACTTAAAACATAGCAACCGTTTATCCGTACAGTATTTTGTACTATGTGTATTTGCCTTACACTTCAAACACAATAGTTTTTTGTTAGAAGTTGGTTTACTGTCAGAAAAGGGTGGTTGTGTGACAGCAGTAACAGGCTTTGGTGATTTACCCTTGTAAGTGTACTCTGGATTCATACACGGCTGTTTAGATGGTTCATTGAAGGTACTAGTTTGCTGACGTCTTACTTCAATTTTACGACATTTATCCTTGAGGTCAGCAACAGTGTCGAAGTCGTGTAAAGCTAACAATTCAGCATAGATAGGCCTAATATTATGTAACAAGATCTCAATCTTATCTTGTTCAGAAAATGGCCGTTTCAAACGCGAAAACATTCCATTCATGATAGCAAAATAAATGTGGGTAGGTTCATCCTGACCTTGTGTACGAGAACGAATTTCTCCTATCAACCTATAGTCATAATCTGCAGGTGCAAACTCCTCAACCAATAATTCACTTAGTTCCTTCCACGACGAGACCTGATCTTTGACACCTCTATACCATAAAAGTGTTTGATCATGGAAAAAACAAAACGCCGACTTAAATAAAACACTATCAGAAACACCAAAAGCTGTCGCGCGTTCATTAACTAATTCCAAAAAGGAATGCACACTGGAATCAACTGAAAACTTTATGTTCCAATTTAAAACATTTACCTTCGATGACTGGTCCACAACAACAGTTTCCCTACAATCGTCTGAGTATAAATTGGAACTAGATTCGCCATCTGATTTGTTTGTGACAAAGCCTTCTAAAACTGAAAGGCTCAAGTTCAACTTCTGTCTTAAGCTAGCATGAATAGCTGCGTCAACAGTTTCCTTACACGCTGCTAGCCTATCCAGTCGGTGAAGCAAGTGGCAATACAAAGCCTTCGCACGAGTCAGCTGATACCGCTCCTTAGTCTTCTTGAAATTATCTAAGTGTGATTGTAATTCCTTTAACTTGCCAGAAATATTGGGCAATTCCACACTAGGTTTAAGTTCTTCATCAATAATTTCCTCAGGACTAAACTCAGAACACAATGACTTAAGTTGTTTTTTCATTTTGGGAACCGTATCTTCCGGAGACTCAGATCGAACAGTTATCTCATAAATAAGTTCGTCGCGTAATAATGAATGGTAGTAAACCGTTTTGGTATCCATTGTTAAAAAAAACTATGTGTAAAATAAACTAAGTGGCAAAAATATTATTTAAAAACTTTAGAATGAAAATGAATTTAAATTGTCAAATTTGTTGAGAATGGCACCTTACAAGATTGGATAAAACCTCTCACTTATGTTCTAAAACACACAATAACAACAATAATGTTATTGTTATAAAAATTATACAAGTAACTAACAAGTATGTAAATAATTTACAAAAAAAAATGTACTAGGTAACTTCAAATTAATGTTATATGTCCGCTGACACAAAGGAAATTGTTACCTTAGTACAAAATAACAGGTAAATAGGTACTTTGTTATCCTATTAAATAAACTAATTTTAAATTTCAACAAAAGTGTTTGTCCTTGAAAAATTAATTAAAATTAAAGTAAGTAACGGGTTATATGTTTACATAAAGAAACACAAAAGCAGTGTAGGTATACTAGATTGATAACCTAACAATAAAAATGTTACTTACTTGTCCCAACTATAAAACAAGTTTCAACTCAACAAAATAACCAAACATTATGTAGTTCCTCATAAATAAGAGTAAGTACGCTCTGTTATAAATAGGTTATAAGTTTATGTTGTTAACAAAATGTGGGCCACAAAAATAAAATACAGGACAAACACAACACACAACATGAGAAATTCCCTAATTACAATATTAAAATATCTATACAAAAGTGTATGAGAGGATAGTCAGCAAACAATGTCGCTTCTTTTATTAACCATCCACCCATAAACCTTTTACAAAAAGGGTGGCAATAATAAACACCAAAGAGGGGCGCCACTGCAAGAAAGGATTTTTTCCTGGCGGCTTGGTGACTGGAATTGAACCGCCACCGGTGCAGACGGAGAAGATGGTGAGTTGTCTGCACGTGAAAAAGAGGTTGTCCGGCTTGCAGAAATTTATATAAGTTACCGTTCCTTGTGTGAAATTAAAAAATGTAAATAAAACAGCTCCCTCTCAATTGACACAATTTATTTTTATCTCGTATACTCGTATATAGTTAACAATTACGATATTATAATAACTACTGTAATAGTGCCAATCTCAAGGGATTCAGGGTCGTTAAATAGGTTCGGTTTGGTGAATATTATTGCCACTACAAATTTCTTAAAACTCAGCCTAAATATTAAAAGACTCTACTAGTTAAGATAACTGCGCGATGTCAGGTCGGAAAGACTCCTACTTGAAGGATGGAAAAGTGGGTACCTTGGAAGCCATGCGGTTATAAGCCGTTACCCTGAACGTTCCTCTCTTCTTCCGGGGTCCAACGGGTCTCGCACACTTTTAGGTTACAAGCAGCGTCCTCCACGGCCTCAAGCGCGCAGTGCCAGGTGAAGCTCTTGCATCTCTTTGACAGGTAAGCGTTCAAACTCTTGCAGAGACAGAGGTTTGATGACAAGGAGGAAATGCGAAGAGATCAGCAGTTCAGAAAGGAGTAATAATTATAGAAATCAATATGAAATATTGAAATATCTAAAATATGTAATGTAAAATCGTAAAATATGAAATTGTAAAATACGAAATTTGAAATACCGCATGAAGGCTGTTCACTAATTTGAGCTTCGCTCGCAGCCCTCAGCAACCCAATACCCTCATCCGAATAGAATTTAGGGAATTTCTCATGTGTGATTATTTTAAATTATATTATGAAATTATCGTGGATGCATTCTGCAACACACGATTTAAAACACAGGGGATTACATCCCCGAAAACAATAAAATTGCGGTTGCGCAAGATCGACCAAAATTCCAAAGTCATTTGACAGCTCAACTGACAGCCTGCGAGTCATCGACATCGCAAGACGTTTCGTTTCGCCGCTTAGGTAAAAAGCAAATACTAATAAAAACCATGATGAAAACAATCTCCTGAACACTGAAAATATTCTATTAAAAAATAGAATAATCAAAACAAAAACATTAGGAAATGTTTCAATAAAATATATTTGAATTGACTGAGCAAAAAGCGCCATCTATTGCAAATTAATTCTAAATCACGCCAATAGATGTCGCCAGTGGTATCCTAAATCCAAATATCGAGAAGAAATATCAATTTGTGAAAACAGCCAAAACTGCAACGCTACAATGTAAGCTACATACATTTACAATGACTATGTGGTAGACATTTTAACTACCAAAAACCTGTTTGAACTTGAACTGACACAAAAGTTCTACGTTATCAGAAGTCATTGCTCCCACCTGCACATTGCACAGTGGGTCATATCCCAAAGACTTTTGTTTTTAACCTGTATTTTTGTACTAATTGCAAATCTCAACCATTGTGCAGAGGTTAAATAACGGTTTGCGTATGATCGGGTCAACGTGTTTATGTGTCAGTGTTTTTAATCGATTAATCGGTGAGAAGATGTCTATGCCATTGAAATGGGAAATTCCGCGGGGTCTTGATGAATAGACCATTGTGCATGAAGGGGTTATGATTCGCGAGTTCAAGTTTGAAGTATTTTGTTAGTTTCCTTCGCTTTACTATGGGCCTCCTACTAGGTGGACCGACGATCTGGTAATGGTCGCGGGAAGAAGCTGGATGCGGGCAGCGTTCATTGTGGAAAACCTTGGGAGAGGCCTTTGTCCAGCAGTGGACTTCATTTGGCTAAAATGAACGAACGAAACGAACAAACAAACGAAGCCTTTTTATGAGGCCCATTGATAGCCGTATAAAAAGGCTCAAGGTCACCCAAAGGGCGATGGAGCGTGCTATGCTCGGAGTTTCCCTGCGTGATGGAATCAGAAATGAGGAGATCCGCAGGAAAACCAAAGTGACTGACATAGCCCGCAGAATTGCTAAGATCGTAGAGCTGATGGCTGCTGGGACGGAAAAGTTCTCGAGTGGCGACCACGAGCTGGAAGACGTAGTGTGGGACAGGCCTTCCGCTAGGTGGACCGATGATCTGGTGAAGGTCGCGAGAAGTACCTGGATACCAGCAGCGCAGGACCGTTTTAAAAGCATTTGCAGAAAACGAAAAAAAATTTTTATGACTAGCTACCATAGTTGGTACATTTTCGCCCGTATTCACAAACATTACTATGAGGTCTCACAGTGGGCGTGGACACACAGGGTGACACACGAACCAATCACAGAGCATTATTCAACGCTGTGCGTTCGATTTGCTCCTTCACTTAAGTAAGCATCGTTTGTGAATATGGGCATAAGTACGTTGCATAGAAACACAAAGCTGTACTTTACAGTATGTCTCTACCGGGACTCGAACCGCAACTCTCGATTTAAGCGGTCCCATTACACGCCATTACGGAGAGATGTGTATGGAACACTTATATGCGCGTACGCAGCTTCCAGCACATTCTTGGCCCAAACGATCGTCGGTTGCATTACAGTCATGCAAATGTATTGAATATTCTTTCTAATAGATTTTGCCCGCGGCTTCACCCTCGTGTTATTTTATAGATTAACCGACTCTGTGGTCTCAGGTTCGATTCCCAGTGAGTGCAAAATTTTGTGCTCGGTTTGGTTTTTTTCAGCAGGAATTATTCAAGCCAATCTTTCCCCCTTGTGCGTAAAAAAGGTTATTTGGAATTTAATTACCAGAAAACCCATGACTTTGCTTTGGTCAAATGCAAACGCTTTTATGAAGATTGCTAGTAGCGTCTGGTTGAAAAAGATCATGCATTGTGGTGGGTGATGGTACTCGTAGTCTTGCGTCCATCATCGGACTTAAAAATACAACTAAAAATGTTCACTTTTAGACCACTTCTTCTTCGATAGTATAAAAATGAATCGCAAAATGTGTTGGTAAGCGCATAACTCAACAACGCCTGAACCAATTTTATCAATTCTTTTTTTTTAATGTTTGTTGAAGTCCAAGGATGGTTTTAACGGCAAGAAAAGTTCCGGGAAAACCCTAAACACAGCTCTTTTTTTCACGCGGGCGAAGCCGCTGCCTTAAAGCTAGTTTCTTATAAAAATAGAGGTACAAAACACGTTTTATATCTCTACTAGCTGTGCCCGCGACTTCGTACGCGTGAAAACCCGTTTTCGCAACATTTTTAATTTTTTCTCCGCACTTATTACTCGTAGCGTGATGGTATATAGCCTATAGCCTTTTTCAATAAATGGGCTATCTAACACTGAAAGAATTTTTCAAATCGGACCGGTAGTTCCTGAGATTAGCGCGTTCAAGTAAACAAACAAACAAACAAACTCTTCAGCTTTATAATATTAGTATAGATTTACTCTCTTTAATTAGTAGCCGAGTGGGCATTCAAATAACCGAGTATGTAGTTGTTTCTTATAAACTACGTGAGCTAGAAACGTGCGAATGGCCGAAGCTGACTGTACCGTTTCTATGTTTTGAGGTAAAACGTTGTTACTTTCTACACAAATTGCCGGAGACCTGACAGATGGACGTGTGTTACGCATTTCACATATTATTGTACTGAGCTGTGGTTGAAATTACTTAGAGAATAATATTGTTACATTGATAATAATCTATACCAACGCATCATGTCTTAAAAAATTATAGAGTCGTAGCGATTCGATCGATTTCCAAATCACTTTGTCTAGGAGGGCAAGCAAATTCACGGTTAGATCTCACTTATTTGTGTGTGAGTAAATCTTTTGAACATGATTGTACACACGACAGCACATCTGGCTACCCATTTTTGTTGCAAACTCGCCCCTATTTCAACTGCACAAGAACCCACAGTGGTTACGTTGACGTGCCGTCGTCTATACCTATTGCGGAGGTTATATTTTATAATTTGTTGTGTTTAAAACCCGATTCTCTGTCGGGATTTCTATTTTATGCAAAACAAAGTTACAGATAAAATTAGTTGTAGGTAGAAGGTAAGGATTCAATAATACATTTTACACAAAGTACGAGTACGCTTATCACGTACCTACTTGTGTTTATTACGTTACGTAAAGTTAAATAACATTTAAAACTAACTCATCTCTACAAAATTATTGTAAAAAGACTCATTGTGAATAGTAATATCTAAAACTATAGCGGCCGCCCGCGACGTACGCGTGGATCATGTTTCACGCCCTTACCTAAGTGGGGGAGTTTCGTAAAATCCGTTCTTAGCGGATGTCTACACCCTATAAGAAACTTACCTGCTAAATAGATGTACCTATAGTTTCAAAGATTTCGTAATGAGTGAGTCAGTTTATCTCTCGCTTTTATGCAATAACCATTTCGTCCATAATTTATTTAATTAGAAAACACTAATTACGATTCTGAACACTAAATTGGCAGTGAATGTCCCACAATAAAATCACTTATAGCCGCCATCTATACAAAGTGCAATGGATACTAGTTCACGAGGTTTCACTGCTACAAGGCTATTGAGGCAAGTGTGGTACAGTTGGCTACGTACACATTAGAATATGGACGGGGTAAGTTAGTAGCGTGTTGCCAGTGATGGTATACGGATCTGAGACGTGGTCGCCTACTATGGGCCTCACAAGAAGGCTCAAGGTCACCCAAAGGGCGATGGAGCGTGCTATGCTCGGAGTTTCCCTGCGTGATCGAATCAAAAATGAGGAGATCCGTAGGAGAACCAGAGTGACTGACATAGCCCGCAGAATCGCTAAAATCAAGTGGCAGTGGGCGGGGTACATGGCTCGTAGAGCTGATGGCCGCTGGGGCAGGAAAGTTCTTGAGTGGCGACGGTTCTTGGTGGGCAGGCCTCCCACTAGGTGGACCGACGATCTGGTGAAGGTCGCGGGAGGTGCCTCGATGCGAGCGGCGCAGGTCCCGGGCAGGACCGGTCTTTGTGGAAATCCTTGGGGGAGGCCTTTGTCCAGCAGTGGACGTCTTTCGGCTGAAACGAACGAAGTTAGTAACTTGTTTCTATTTAATTTGAGCGCCAGAACCGTTCTGTTCGAAATGGACTAATAAAACGAAATAAATCGAGCCAATGATTTATACACACCATTTTCATTTTCCGTCATGTTCAATTAAATAATAATTATATCTTACAGAGCAAATAAATGATTTATTATTTATTTCATCGTAATTTTTGTATAATGACTACTTTTTCGACACTAATCATGAACCAAATAACTTTTTTTTAGTCATTTCCGACATATTGAATTTATTCCTCACGTTATTACATAAGTAGGTAAGTAAATTTTTATGTTAGGTATTGGATTAATTATTACCTATTTATTATGTTTTTTTTTACTAAATTATGTTTTTTATCTTTTATTTTTACTGAAATTTATCTATTCATCATATTGAACTCTTATTTTTATTTGCACTTATTTCAAGAAGTAGGTAATTCTTGTTAGTCAAAATAATTTAAATATTAATTGTGGTCATGGGCGCAGAAGCTTATATTTTGCCTACCTGGTGTTCCTAGAGAAATCAGTTTAATTTTTTTATTCCCACATTAGGAATTTCCTTCAACAATCAACAATCAATCAACCTCATTAAAAAAAAGATAAATAAATAATTCCATGCTACTTAAACTGTTGACCAATCACGTCAAATCTCTGTAGCATTCTTGTACCAGAACTGTGAAAGAGAATCAAAATCAAAATTTTCTTTATTTGTTTAGAACTAATCAAATTAGTACTTACAAATCGTCAAATGCTCTTAAAGAGATACATGTCTCATTCTTTTTTTGCCCTACCAGTCACCACTGTCTGCCGATTTAAGAAAATATTCTTACAACATAGTTTACTAAAAATACCCCTATAAAATTTTGCCAACTTATATTTACGCACCTGAGTGTACATTAAAAGTCCGGTTTGCGTCTAGTAGAAACCGCTTCTCCCTATAATGTGCCATAATCACCGCTTCCGCGACAGAGGATATCCCGCCATTCTGAAGCTTTCATAGGTGATGAGGAAAAACTATTTTTACTAAAGCGGGAAAGCTCCCTGCTTCTCATCGATGGAAAGTGATGATCAGGTCAAGGTGGAAGCGAGCTTTGATCGGAATATTCAACTATACAGGGTGGAAACGATAAGTGATCTCACTCGATTATTTCTAAACCATACAAGATATCGAAAAACTGGTTCCTGATCCTGAAAGTGCTTTACGAGCTCTTTCAAACGGCACCAATAACAGGTTACAGAATAAACTGGATCTATCCGAAAATTCAATGTTTCAAGGCTTCCATACATTTGGTACAGCCTCATAATATTAAAAACTACAGAAGGTATCGTAAAACTGGTTACTGATCCTAAAAGTGCTTCACGAGCTCTATCCAACGGTATCAATACTAAGTTACAGAATAAACTGGATCTATCCAAAAATCCAATGTTTCCATCCCCCATACATTTAGTACTACCACAGTCATGGCACTCATCTCTTGATACTTGATACAACACTTTATAGCAAGTAAAGCCTAAAACTAATTTTTTCCTTGAATAATTTTAAATAAAAATGCAATTTACGAGTTTTTTTTAGGTTCATTATTTAATTTTAAAAAATTAGACTTAATATTGTGTGGTTGGCATACATTTAGTATGGAAGCTGGAAACATTGAATTTTCAGATACTTCCAGTTTATTCTGTAACCTGTTATTGGTACCGTTTGAAAGAGTTCGTAAAGCACTTTCAGGGTCAGTAACCAGTTTTTCGATATCTTGTATGGTTTAGAAATTATCGAGTGAGATCACTTATCGTTTCCACCCTGTAGAAGAACTATCTTAGTTCCAACTGCCAGAATACTTGTCAAAGCCATCCAAAGGTAAATAATTCACCATTAAAGCACCGGTAAATAATATACCATTTTATGTCCTTCTTAGAGAAGAAGATTGTTAATCGAACTCAGATAGTTTTTTAATGAGATTAGAATCAACTTACTGTTAGTTTCTGCTGATAATAAAATGTTAAGTGGTCTTTTCAATTTATAAGGTTCTCGTACTAGTCAAAAGAAATTGTATGTAGGTAGGTAATACTTGAAACTTTATGTCAATGACAAAAAAAATCAAATTCAAATGAGCAATCAAAAGCATACATTATTAATACAAGTATTTTAATAAAGTAATCATTACTTTTATCTAATTAAAACATCTAACAAGTTCATTACCATTGTTTATTGTCAGTCTTCGTTAAATTGACACGTTTAGCAAACAAACGTATCTTTTTGACTACATCTTTATAATGATAGAGCTTGAGATAGTCAAAGAAAACCCACTTTTTGAACAGTATTCTATCTAGCAGATAACTTAAAAAAAAACACATGACTAAAAGCCTCCATAGTAATAAAAATAAAAAGAGCGACTCTGCCACTTGATTTTAGCGATTCTGCGGCTATGTCTGTCACTTTGGTTCTCTTGCGGATCTCCTTATTTCTGATTCGATCACGCAGGGAAACTCCGAGCATAACTTGTTTCATCCTAACTTCAATGCAAGTATTACTAGAGGAACTACGTCTTACATTTCTACTATGCTTTTAGATGGCTCATTACCTTTTTGCGCTGTGAAAACGATATTTATGGTAATGAGAAGGAAAATGCGGTGTTAATCAGTAAAGCACTAAGTCTGCAGGTCACCTTGTAACCCAGATGGTATATCGCTCCCATATTACGTCTAGTGATGTATGTACAATTGTCGATATATCGATGTTTGGAGAAAATTTCCTTATTGCCTGGTAAGGGCAGATAGCGAATTGTGTGTAGAGGCACAGAATAATTTAATGTAACTTTCTTATGTAGAAATTGATTGAAAATTGGTTGCAATCAATTGGATTGTATCTTTATTATTGGATATTAACTTGACATGGTTTTTATTATAATCATCCTGTTTTTGCTGCAATTTATGTAAATTATATTATGTGGTAACGAAATAGGCATATTCAAACTTTCTCTAAATGTTGAAAAGATTAAGACACTGAGGGAGACATAGACTTAAATGTAAGTTCTTTATTGAAATTAAGCATTTAAAAAGCTCTTTTAAATTTCCCTACGGAGCTTAATTAATTTAAAGTGTGATTTAGCGATGTGACATTATTTTATCGACAAATATCTTCCCCATCACTATTCCACAGTAACCTGCTTTACAAGTGCTTATGTGAGATGAATGTTAAAGTTTGTTGTCTGCTGTTCACACAATAAAAAATGGCGCATTTTGTTAAAACAACAGTTGTAATTCAGTCACGTTTAAAGTGTCTGTATGACTTACAATTCCATTTATTGGGGTGCAGCTAAAACTTGGAATTCCATTTGTTTGAGTTACAGACGTGAAATGTAGAACATTTATGTTTAGTTTGCCTCTTTTTTGAGGTCATCATAGTGTCAAACTTTATGAGCTATATGGCTCAAAGTTGAGTGCTCAAAATGGACTACCTTATTGTGCGCTCAAATACATTGAATCTTTGGTATACCAAAAATAAATTATTCAATATTGTATTCTTTCCATCTACCATCGCAACCTAGCAGAATTGGATGAAAAAGCATTAGATGATCATGCACGAACGAATGCACTTTAGGAACAACAAAACAAACTCCTAGCCAGCGCCATCTTGTATTGAACTGTTGTATCACCTCACAACCTTTCACCAAGAAATCTCAAAGCACTCCGCGGAGAGAAAGTGGCAAGAGTTACTGTATGTAGACGTTAGATGACATGGATTGAAAGAAGAAAGTTCGCGGAAGTAGTAAGGAGTACCTGGATGAATCACCAGATGGCGTAGATTGGAAAAAGAAAGTTCTAACTATGACTAATAGGAATCGCTAAAAATAAAGTTCTAACAACTACTCGTAGATGTCACTAATTGATTAAAAAGTAAAGTGAAAGTTTGATTCTGATACTGTTTGTTGGTACTAGAGATGAGACGTATTTACTAGAACAGATCCACACACTAGGTATTTTACAGTACTAGGCGGCACCTATTCCAATTTTTTAAATACTTGATCCACCTAGTATTTTATAAATTACACGATTTCCGACCCTACCATCAAAGTAATAGAGGTTATTATTGCGTAATCCGTAGTCGTGTATTACGCGCACCTAGTATTTCTCGCTAAGCTTATGTGCGAACGTAGAGATTCACTCCGTCTCTGTCTGACCAAACAAATTTGAGCGCGACGAAGCAAACGCACACAAACGTAGTCAAACCATATTCATGTAAATAAGAAAAAATAATATGTAAATATTTTTATGAAATTGATATCTTTTAAATACACCAACTTTTAAGTTGACAGTCCTAAGCCTGTTGAAGTATGAAGGGAGAAATTATTATTCAATTTCAAATTGCATTATTCATACTACGGTTGTATCTTTTCAAACAAAAAATGTATTTTAAAGTCATATTACGTGGATTAGTCCGCACTAGTCGCGTCAAGTATGCTAAATTACTACGTACTAGGTGGAATAGGTATTTGGATCGAGTATTTATAAATACTAGGAATAGGTGCACCTAGTATCAAATTTACCTAGTATAACCCATCTCTAGTTGGTACAGTCATGCATGAGTTGATGCTGATAAATATTATAGATGCCTGGTATAAAGCGGATTGTAACTTATATTCAAGTAAACAATAAATGGTTTTTGACACAAAATCTCCTAAGTACTAATTTGTAAATAAAGTATGTTTTAGTTCTTATTAATAATATTTTTAAGTGGTAGATATTTTGGCGCTCTCGACTTGACGAATCTGAAAAAATCCTGAAAAAAGCGGGAGATTGTGCTTTGTGTCGTTTCTTGGAAGAGATAACCAGGAGTGGACTTCCAAAGGATGACAATAATGATGATGATGATAATGTAAGGACTATAACAAGCCCCACTACGTGATGTAACTGTAACGAAATATCGAGAACATTATTATTTTCATCACTCGATTCAAAACCTTATAGTTACGTTATATTAGAGTCAAATTAAAATCCATCATCGAAATTATTGTTTTCATAGTTTCATGAGCTCTAACTGTACCTTGCATGCGTACTACAGTTTTTTTAATTCATGCTATCGGGCCTGACATTCTCGTGTAATGGATTACTGAGAAATAGAAAAAGAGCTGTGATACTAAATCTTCTCGAGTGAAAATCAAGACATCTCGATTGTCGCTGAAACTATCCGATTCGAGTCTATTCGATTTATTGGCTAAGTTGCGCGTATTTTAGCGATAGATATTTATTAATTTGATAAATTGATTAGAATTGACAGATTTTTAAAGATTTGTCATCAATTAGTTTAATAACGCACGCACAAAATGCCTTGTTTTATCTTAAATTATTTTTTGCTCACTGCTTTGTTCGTCACGTGAATTTCTGACGTATCCTTCTATAGCACCCGCACGAACAACACCTGGCCTGGTCCACATAGAGCACTTGGTTTGGGCGCGTGCTCTATCTAAGTGGACTACGTTGAATTTCAGTGTCTCATTGAAACTTCCCGTCCAAAAACCGGTATAAAAACTATCCTGTATTTTTAAGGGTTTCAAACTTTATGCCAAATTCATCTAAATCGGTTCAGTGGTTACAGGTTGAAAGAGTAGCAAATTTTAATATCCTTTAACCATTTTATCCATTTATTCTTACAAACTTTGGCTGTGTTGTGTTGTACCACCTAACTTTGACCGTAACTATAACGAATAACGACGTTTGTCAAAGTTAAAGTAAGATGGTGCAACCCAGCCTAATAAGGAAGGAGATTTTTTTGTCAAAAACAACAACCACCCAGCCATAATGCCACTACATAATATTAGCGACCTGGCTTCGCATGGGTGCAATGCTGATACTAAATAACTACACAATGTCTGGAAAACATTTTGATTTAATATCAAAATCCGTTGCGTAGTTTTAATGATATACATATATGCATATAATATCTTATGTATGCACATAGAGCAGACAGACGGGTTTTTTTAGGCAGGTATTTGATAGCAATCGCACCTGGTATCAAGTGAGTTGCAGTCTAGGATAAGTGCTTATTCACTCTCGCCTTGAAAAGGCCCGGATTATAGTGTTCAGGAAATACAGCAGCAGGCAGCGAATGCCAGTCCCTAGGTGTTCGATGCGACTTTCTTTTATACTATGTAGTGATAATAAAGTATAAGATACGGAGAATGCTGCTGAATTTTTCAATCAGGTTTTTTTTTGCACAAATAATGTACCTAATTTGTACGAAAACATGCTACGAGTACTATCTAAATTACTAAGTACCTTTTAAAATCGCTAATTGCTGTTCCCTGTTTTAATTTCCTGATATTTTTTATTTTTTATGAGATACACGTACGCGACACATTATGTTTAACACTGTGAGATCTTAATCAATTGTAATAAGTGACATTTTGCAACAAAAATGTTAAACCTGTTATGCTGCAGACTAGAAGAGAATGTTAACAATTTAATGACGATAAAATATTTTTGAAATATTTTTATTTCTTTCTAAAACATTAATTAATCCTTTCAAAATAATACTTACTAATTAGCTAGCTCTATATTATTCAGCGTGGACGCACAGGGTGACACACGAACCAATCACAGAGTTTGCTGTTTCACTTAAGCAAGCATCGTTTGTGAATACGGGCGTGACTCTACATTACTTAATATTGAGATAAAAGTTGTTTTTACAGCAAAAATTTACGGCATATTCCAAAGTTAAAATGAGAAGAAAACAGACAGCATGTCCAATTTAATTTGAAACGTGCCTTCGGAATTGATTTGGTTTGAAATGAGACGCGTCTGAAAATAAATCACTGGGGAAGAAATTAAGTTTCGGCAAGGTCACGAAAATAATTCAAATTAAAGTTAGGAGATTGTTTGTTTTGCACACCAGAGGTGGAATTGTGTAAAGCAATCGTAATCATTTGACAGTTCATAACGTACGATTATTCTGTCAAACGCTTTGTATAACTGACTTTATCGTACGTTATGAACTGTCAAATGATTACGATTGCTTTACACAATTCCACCTCAGGTACACTTATATACGGTCGTATTCAGAAACATTACTATGAGGTCTCACAGTGCGCGTGGACGCACAGGGTGACACACGAACCAATTACAGAGCTCTATTCAACGCAGTGCGTTCGATTCGCTGCTTCACATAAGCAAGCATTGTTTGTAAATACGGGCATTATTGAAATACAATTGGATTGAATAAGAATAAATCGGACTTACCACAAACAGGGTCCAGTCACTACAATAATACGGAATGTAATAATCTATGTACACAATATAATTTATTTTTCGCTTATTCTGTTTTCGGTTTGAACGGAATTATTGGCTTAATATGATGTTGATTGGTATGTGCTTCAAATATTTCCTCCATTTTAAGATTAGACAAGGGGATAACGCGTACCGGAAAACCCAGCGTGGAACGTCCACCCACAAGGTGGATCGATGACATCATAAAGGTAGCAGGGAAACGCTGGACGCAGGCCGCTACCAATCGATCAACTTGGAAAGCATTGGGGGAGGCCTATGTTCAGCAGTGGATGTCCTATGGCTGAAATGATGATGACGATGGTGATGAGTTAATATAATGTACCAGACGATAGCATGTCATGCTAAGGACCGTGGTCTCTTATACACTAAGGATTAGAGGCGATTTTGCAACAACAAAAAATCTAAATGATAAAGTTAACTCTACAATAATCTTGTGGATGGACTGCTTTGTTTTTATCGTTTGTCGTTTCCGAGCCAAATTTCACACTCGAGAACTTGCTTGCCCCAATAGCTATGACCTATGTTTCTTATTTTCATGACTGTTATATAAAACATTGTAGTTAGTTTTTGCCTATGTAATTTCAATCGCATCGCAAAAAAGCTAAATGGACAAAAAGCAAAAGTCATTTTAAGAGCGAAAGTTATTTTGGTAGAGAAATAGTTTAGTTTTTTTCCTTTCTTGCTGTTTTGGTAACTTTTACCAACGCCACAAGATTAACTGTTGGCGGCAGAAGTAACTGTAATCTTGTTTGGTACAGTTTACTGCAAACTTCATTGATGGTACAGTCAGCGTCAAATAGTTCGTGACACCCAAAGTGGCCAATAAGTTCGCAACAATAACTTGCTTGGTACTAAATTTTTTTTTTCTTTCTTTCTTTCTTTCTTTCTTTAGAATAAGGTTTTGTTATCAACTTTTTGGCCACTTTCAGTGTCACGAAGTATTTTACGATGTCTGTAGCAAACTTTAACCCCCTTATTAAAAAAAGTTACACCATAGTTGAACCCTGTTTTAAAGTGACGTTTAGTATGGAAGTGTCACTTTAAAACAGTGTTCAACTAGGGTGTAACTTTTTATTAATAAGAAGGTGACGTTATAAAAACTAGAAATAATCTGCACATGAAGTAGGTATGTAATACTTTTTGATATTTCAATTATGACATCTAACACAAAATTAATTTACTGCAATAAGACTATCATAATAAAAATCGATTTTTTTTCATGATTACTTACAAGCTTACACTACATACTGTATTTATTGAAGATTGGGTATTTCAACTGCTGTCTCTAAAAAATCATTATATTATTTTTTATTATTTACGATAATATTCGTCATGATCATCAAACATCATGTTCAGGTCTTAGCACTTTTCCTCATTTATCTGAAGATTTATTAGTCTGCCAAAAACCAAACAATATTTGTTACTAACCTTCTAATTGTCTTGAAAATCTAATACCTACCCGAACCCAATTACAAGACAAGTGTCTACGTACTTTTTTTCTCGCAATTGCTGTAGTTATTTTAACTTATGTAAGTATATGTCAAAAAATAAGGAGGAAATAAAAAACCTGATATATTTCTTTATTTATTAGTATCAACAGTTTCTCATAAATAAAACAAATAAATACTTAAAACGAAATAAATTAATGGCATGATTTGTCACCACTGAATAAATTAGCTACAATAACAATAAAATTGACAGAAACAATAGACAGAACTTCGTATACTGTGGTTATAGTTTTTGATTGTACTATGACAAGTACATAATAATAATTAACTTGTCAACCCTTACAAAGATTATGACCTATTCCCAAAAACGTTATCCGTAGTTTCAAATTCTTCATCCCTTTCACATAATTAGCTAGATGCCAGTGTGAGTGACAGTGACAGATACTAAAACTACATAACCTACATTTCGGAGTAGGCCTGCTGATCAAAATTTCAAACAGACTGTAAAATTTGATCAGCTCACCCTGTATTTTCAAAAACTAAGACCACCAGTGCGAAATCCTACTACTGATTCCTTCAGCTCCTAGGAACGTACTGCTCCCATCCTCGGTAAGGTAATGGAGTGACGAGGTCACGACGCCGCCTGTGGTGACCGTGGTGACCAGCGTATATGACCTGGTGGTCGTCGTGGTCATCGTGGGAGGTTAGCTTCTTGACTCCGACGACAGCTGAGAGGAGGAGAGCCATCGCTGATACGGCTAGAGCCTGGGGAAGAAAGGGTTTGGTTAAAATTTAGAAGCTAACTTATGCACCAGTTACACAACTTATGTACAACAATTTAAGGTGAAAGATTCTCTCAATATTGGATCACGGAGTGACTGAATAAAAAACAATTTAATTTTTTATTATCAGTTCCTTCGCGTGACTTTGCGTAAAACTTCATGTTTCACCAAAATAATGTAGTGACGACTGAGTGACAAACATACACCTATTCACAAAAACATTTTCTTTATTTCATTAGAGAATATTTTACCATAGTGTAGTCTTAAGAAAGCATAAGCCAAATTGTTTCCACAGTTTGGTATCAAGACTTTTAATCGATTGTTAGACATTTAGACTGGCTTAATTAAGCGACTCTTAAATTTTTTATACTTTTTACTACGTGTTTAGCTTCTCGCTGTTTTAATGATGCTATTATTAACTATTATCATTCAACAGAACTCGTAATTATGTCAGATTACCATCTTTATAGCCATGATTGATTTCAACTTTTAATGTCTCTTCAACATGAATATACTTAACCAAAACTGAAATACATAAATTTTACAGTATTATCAAGTAAGCAGTACAGGATTTGATACACTAAATGCGATCTGCGGTCAAAAGTGAACGCAGCCCGCATCATAAAACTCATAAAAGTCTCACAAAACTCATTTATTCTTGCAAATAGGCTTTTAAAAAGCACATCTACACTACCCTACCACTGCTTCGGGACAATAAATAGGCCAGTGCTGAGAAGAAGCAGCGCAAGAAACTCAGTCACTATTGAATAGAATGAACAACATAGTCGGTCAGCGGTCCAGGCAAGACAATCTATCAGCTGTCATTATCATCATCATCATCATTTCAGCCATCGGACGTCCACTGCTGAACATAGGCTTCCCCTGATTTCCACAGAGGCTGGTTGGTGGCGGCCTGCATCCAGCGCCTTCCTGCTACCTTTATGAGGTCAGCGGTCGTGACAAGGCAATCTGTCAGCAGTTTGCGTTCTTTGCTCGTTGTCCGCACGGTCAGATCGCATCAATACATTTATCATCATCATCATCATCTCAGCCATAGGACGTCCACTGCTGAACATAGACCTCCCAATGCTTTCCATGTTGCCCGGTCTAGCGCCTTCCTGCTACCTTTATGATGTCGTCGCGTCGGTCCACCTTGCACCCGGACCAGTGATGATTTTAGGGTTCGGAAACGTGGCCTCTCACTATAGGCCTTATACAGAAGCTCAAAGTTGCACAACGTGCTATGGAGAGGGCTATGCTTGGCATTTCTTTACTATTTCGATTCAGAAATGAGGAGATCCGTAAACGAACTAAAGTCACTGACATAGCCCGACGGATTAGCAAGCTGAAGTGGCAATGGGAAGGTCATATAGTACGCAGAACTGACGGCCGATGAGGCAGCAAGATTCTGGAGTGGAGGCCGCGTACCGGAAAACGCAGCGTGGGACAAAATGTATCTATAGAGACCGACTATGTTGCTCATCACTTTGACTTGACCGCAGATCGCAGAACGTATCCAGTGTGGCAAATCCCACGTTGATATATTATTTGAAACCAGCTACATTGAAATTTATTTGCCCATTGCAAACGCCTCATGCGTTCAAATCCAACGGATTTGCTAAAAAACCGAACATTTATACTGATATTTATCATAGTTCCGTTCAATACGGGGTGTCTATAATAACTATTGATTAACCCAGGCTTAATTTTAAACACACACAGATGGATAAGCCTGTCCAATTTGAATTGAGCTAATTCTGAAACTGTATCACGATTTATGTTAAAGTTTACTCTTCCATTTTTAAATCCTTAAAGTAATTAATTACATCACAACAGATCTTTCTTTTTAGTTTCTGCTATTAATCCAATATAAAGAAGCTACATATTATTATTATGTGCAGCAGAATGAGGCTTTGGATTTTATAAGTATTCTTACAGTATCCAAATAAATAATCTCAAGTATTGTACGGGATAGTCACGTAAGTAGAGCTATCGGGTTTCATCGGAAGGAAATTCCTAAAAAGGTTTTGTAAAGTAGTAGGTACCTACTTTATTTTATTTTGACAGAAGTTTCATAATCATTGGTGATTTCCTTCATAATGTAAATGATGCCATCATTCATCCTTGAAAAAATATTTTATTTACTCATATTTACTTTGTAAAAAGCAAGAATGTTTGAAAATAAAACAAACATACAAAAGTTTGAAGCGCGCATTCTTAATGATCATTATGATATTTTTATTTACACATTAATATGACATTTATTTCACAGTCTAGTATGCGATGTGTGTTTAGCCACCCGGTATAACAGAGTGTAAATCACTCGCACATTTCACTCCCGATCGCGAGGCGTCACGCGCTTTGCACATCTGGGTCTCTAATTATTCACTTTTACCAATTAAAGCTGTTTGCACACTATGGCAGAGACAAGATCTTATAGTTTAAAAAGTAATATTTATTATTATACTGATAAAGAGGTAAATAGCCTCATATAGATCTTAGATCAACGATTTTCTAATTATTATGAGTTCTGGGTAATGATTATTGCAAAAAAAAAAGTTTGTATTTGCTAGTAATTTAATTAAATCCTTCATTATTGATTTTAAACTTTTCATCCTATATTTTGTTAAAGTGATTCCTTTTAGCACGGGATTCATAATTAATAGTAAACTATTATTTTGTGTTGTTTTCAATTTCCACGAGGAGAACCACAATTTGCCCGTTTCATAGAACTTCTAATGATTCCTATTTTACGAAGCTACACACAGACCAATACTTTGTTATTTATAACTTTATTTATGTTATTATTCTTACAGATTTTTCAGATAAAATTTTGATATCCAATTCTAAGAACCTTATAATTTCGTAGAATGTACTAAAAGCACTCAATTTTCTAATTTGCAATATTTTCCTCGAGGAATATTAAATTATTAACTTCATTAATGTATTTTCTTTCAAAAACCCTTGTTCCCTCATCAATTAAGATATAAAATAATAAATGAGGCAAAATCTATTTTCATCGAAACAAGCAACAAGCGTCATTATTATCAGTACCATTAAATTGTTTTTAATAATCTTTAAATGCTTCCTGAATTCCAAAATAATAAAATTCCAATCTAACATTTCAATTTGAAGCCTAATTATAACAAAATTACTGATGTCGTGGTTGCTTTTTGCTTGTGCGCATGTAACAATAATGTGTGCGTTAAGTTAGGTTTGTGTGTGTGTTTCGTATTGATACGATAGACATAGGAAACACGCACACATAGAGGAGCCTTGGCAAACAAAAGATGGTCACAGTAAAAATGTATAGTAAGACTACTTTTTGGAGACCACTGAAGGTGAGAATGCGGTTTGCAAAATCTTGGATCTATAGGTATGGCTTTTGGATTTATGTTAGGTTCAGTTAATTGATAAGTACTTATCGAACTCCATGTAAAATAGGTACTTAACTCTGAAAGAGCGTACATAATGACATAAAATTCACACAATCGATGGCCTGTTTCACTACTTGCTGATAGTATTTTAGGACTATTACAAGCATTAAAAGTAAATAACTAAAAAAATTATACAGTTAGACCCTTTTAATGTCTTTTCTCGACAATTTTAATGAATGATTAGAATATTTTGGGCGGTCACTTGCTGCTGGGCGATAAACCCTGTATGTCAAGAACTGTATGAATCTTTATCAGGGATTCAGCTCTTTCGGATAGCTTTACTACTAAATTTTAACTATGCTATCTTCGTGTACCACCACTTCCTCACGCACATTTCCTTATATTTTCACACGAAAATATGCGCTTCGGCGTGTAACATGCCGGCCGATGTAAATGGCACGAAAACGCTCTTCTGGTATAAAAAATGCTATTCCAATCGAGGAATTGGGTGCTGGTATTTGAGCACAGCAATTAGAAATTAAATGCCCATCTAGATATCTTTACACGCAGTAATTGGGTCCATAAAATGTTTATTATGTAAAAAATGTTGTATGTCCCTACTTACAACAAAAATACACAAGTTAAAAGGTAAACACACACATTATTGCAGTCTACAGATACCGCCGACATTTATCATGTCTAAAATCGTAGAAAATACATGTCGTCGACATGATTCTTTTGAAATAAAGCCGCCGACACCATATTGGCCGGCTTTGGTGAGAGTCCTTGAGAATAACATAGTAACTATATGAAGATTGTTCTATTTATGAAAAGTAATGTGAGATTTTTTATTTTGTTTTATCTTTTTTTTTAATATCACTGTCTACCTATACATGCTTATTACTGTGCAGAAGACTGGCACCGGCTGAAAACCAGCGCTGCAAGGACTTAGTGACGTACAGCTTACACTGAGCCGGATGCCCTTGTCACCTTGATTTTAGTATTTAAGCTGTGTTATGTATGTTTTTTTTTGTTTAGTGACAATAAAGGTTTATTTATTCTATTTCTAAATGAAAATAAACCTACTCATATTTTTTTATTTTTTTCGTGCCCCCTATTGACATACTTCCCAATAATCTTGATAAACAAAAAGTGGTAATAACAACTCACCTTCATAGTTAGAAGACCCAAGCCTCCAATACCGGCAGCTCCCAAGGCTTTCGCGAACATTAGTCCAAGGAGAGCCGCACCACCACCGCCACCACCCTTGCCTCTTCCAGTCGCTGAAAAAAAGAGAACAATTTAAGAAACATACAGTCAAGTCCAAGACAGACTAGCTAAGCCACTGAAACAAAAGCATGTCAGTAAAAAAAAACTAGTCAAATGCAGCACAGTCTAGTGCTCCTTCACTCATTATCATCAACATCTGATAGTATTCTCTACTGCAGACCCCTTGTCAATTTACCAGAGGCATATGGAGGATTTGGCTTAATTAAACTCCCCGCACTAGCTAGGGTTGAGTAAGAGTAGGCGCACACCGTTGATTTTTCGTCGGCCGATAGTTTAGTCGGGCAGTTGATCAGTATGGGCATGTATCATGGGCCGATTATCGATTTGGCCGATTCTTCATACAATTTAAAATCGGGCACAACTATCGGCCAACTAAACTCAAGGGTGTGCGCCTACTCTAAACCTGATGTTCGCACATTTTTTTCTTTGTGACATCCACGGGAAGAGTGGGGGTAGTCCTATTAATTTCTACCAGGACCAGACAGTTTATTCCTATACTAAATCCCTCTATCAATCGTTTTTTTGTCCCATTCTCTTTTCGACATCGTTCACAATCACTGATTCTCCCCCAAAGAAACGTTTTATGGTCTATTCCAATTTGATCACCTGGATTTGATCGCCCAATTAGTGATCAAAGTAGATTCCAGGTGACACTTTGGTGTCCTTTGATCACCCATGGATAAGATAACAAAGGTGATCAAAGTGGATTCCAGTTAAATTATTATTTTAGCATTCTTTGATCACCTATAAAAACAAATTAGACATTAATTTATAGGAGATGTGATTTATTTACAGGTGATCAAAGGATACTAAAATAATAATTTAACTGGAGTCCACTTTGAACAACTGGGTGATCTTATCCGTAGGCGATCAAAGGACACCAAAATGTCGGAGTCTAACTATTTTGATAACCTGTGTGATCATATCCAGGTGATCAAAGTGGAATATACCGTTTTTATACCCCATTTTCATTCAATCATTTTCATAACGCTTCCACTTTTTTCATATTTTTGCTGTCACGAAGATATATTAATTACTGTCATTAATGTAAAGAAGCTATCTGTTATTCGTATTTATATTACATTAATTACATTAAATCTATAATTGTTTAAAATAAATAACTTCTTGTACTATTAGCAAATAGAGTTAATTAACTGTTTGTTTGTAATAATAGATGCAGAGAGTAGTTCAGAAAGTAATAATTGTATTAAAATTTAATAATTATAATTAAGAGCGGTGCTATTTCCGATAACTCTAAAAAATAATCTGTATTACAATAATTAGGACCGAACCGATTTTCCAGTCATTTAACTTCTATCTTTTAAACCAAAATAAGCGGTAATAATAATTATTATTGCAATGTAAAACTGTGAAAGGCACAAAAACAAAAAACAAAAGTAAAATATGTATTGTACAAATTACACGTTCAAATATTTGAAACGTTTTTCTAAGAACAATGCTTCCAATTGAGAAATTCATTTGTAAGGTTAATATTGAATGAAATATTTCAGCACCTTACTATTTTTGTCTTTCTTGTTTTAGATAGCCTTTGTCATTTTAAAGGCTTCAAAATACTATTATTTATTATCTTTCATAGCTAGTAATTTTTCTTGAACAATTATTGTTAATTGATTGTCAATGGGACTTAATAATAATAAGTACACAATCAAAACTCCTGACATAAAACATACGGATTTATGTTTTGCTATTTTAAGTTAAAATCGGAGTTTGTTAGAATAAGTATATCAATGAGGTTGATATTATGTCACTCCACATAATATTTGGAATGTGAACTGTTAGTAGAGTCGATCTAATATGACTCTGTCCCATCTCTATCATACACAGTATAATATCGACGCCTAAGGCCCTATTCGTCCATACTTTTATCCGAGAATAACTCCTGCTATAACTGGCACATTGACAGATTCAGTACGGGAAATACCTATGTCAAAACTGACAATTTATCCTGAGAATAATATTTACTCTTGTTTGGTCGAATCCACCCTGAGAGTGAAAACCTCATAAGTATAAAAGAAGTAGGTTATAATATCCAGAAATGTTATATTCTGTAACATTAGCCGAAATGCATAAAATTCATAAAAATGTCAAAAAATGCATTCCCGAGGTTTTCACTCGAAGGCGATGAGATGCACTTTTACACTGAACTTATTATAAAAGATATTACACTTACCTTTGTTCTCCTTGTATGTCTCATCCACAGTTTTCAGCGAATCCGCGAAGAACTCAGTCAGTTTCTCCTTCTCGATCAATTTAGGCAGTTTCACGTGCAACTCATGTCCTTGCAAGAACTTGGCCATCCTGAACAAAATGGCGTTCCCACCGAACGATCTGCCCTCATCTTCTAGGTTATTCGACACAGGAATACTGACTAAACGAACACCATCAGCTAAGTCCAAATCACCGTCCAAAATGGACCCTATAGCTGTCCCAATAAGGGCGAACACTAAAACAGCCTCCCGATACATTTTGCCTGGCCACCGATTGAGCAATAAGAAAGAAAGGGAGACAGAAATGCTTTTATAGTGATAGCTTTCAAAAAAATGAGAAGTTTATATCGAGCAATTGCCGGAGATCGTCGAGGTAAAAAATGTGGGTGATTCTGCGACGGTTGCTTTTTGAGAGGCTGATGAAACAATGTTTATTTTGTTTCCGGTATTATTTTAACATGCTATAGTTAAGTGTAAGCACACTTTAGATAGAATCTACATATTTTAAGAATATCCATGCAGGCTCTACTGAACTGAGTTATTCTAAGTTGTTGGTAAGTATCAATAACTCATTTAGTCGATTGGAAGCGAGCGACTAGATGATGGTGAATAAAACTGTGTCCTTCTTAATATTTTAGTTTTATTTTAGCTAAACTTTAAATGCTTATTTAAAATACTAATTGTTGAGTTATAAAGCATGAACTCACTTAAAACATATTTTAATATCGTTGAAAAACTAATATACATACAGTTACGATACGTAAAAATAATTGATCGTTGGAAGTCAAATAAATTAATATTCTGACATAAATTTCCGTTTATTGAGTTATGTGCTAATATAAGTTAGTGTTTTCACTTTCCTTGTTTTATTATAACATTATAATGAGTTATTGGCTGTCAGTTTCATGAATAACGAGTTTGAATGTGATAAAATAATATCTTAAAAATGTATTTGTAAATAAGCCCTAATGTTTTGTAATTATTAGAAAGTAAAATAATGTAACTTGGGTTACATTCGTTCGAAGATAATAAAGTAGGTCGGTTGTTTACTTAGTGACGAATACTTTATTGATATTACTTCGCTTTATAAAAATAATATTTATATTTAAAGCCAAAAATATTTACCTATTAAAGAAAATTACAAAATAAATTATTTAAAAAACTTCAATTTACTAACCAATCAGTATCAAGAGTATGTGTAAAATGAAGCAAAAAATAAGTTCTAAATATTATATTCCATTCCATGTCTATGTAATGTTTACTTTGTAAATTATTGGAGAATAGCCCTGCTTACTATCTCGACGCTAAAGCCGCATGAATAAGAGTAAAACAATAGTTTACATTTGCTAAACGAAAGCAAAGACCACTGGAAGCGACAATGCTTTGAGCGTATTCTTTGCTTAAATGGAGGTTCCAGTCTACTTATATTAATAATCCAGTCTACTTAATAACTAAAGAAACCTTCGAAATAAAACTATTTTACTTTATTATATTAAGAATTAATAAGAATTTTAAATTCGCTATTCAAAGCTTGTTGGCGAGTTCAATTAACAACTTAATTTCAATTTATTACGTTGTATAATGTGTGGTTTAAACTCTAATGCCTCAGTTGTTAATAGATTGGTGTTGTTCGAAAACAGCTATAAAACTTACGGTTTAACACAACACATTGTGTAATCCATTGATAAAAGTAACTTTATAGAACACGAGACACCCGCAGGCCGGGGGCATTACAGGCGCGTTGAGATATAAGTAAGTACGCTCCCTTTTTGGAAGATTTAAAAACCTATATCCCACTTAATTCACGTAACAAAACTTCAACGACATGACGTAAGCGATTTCATCACTGGAGTAACTTTTTGTGTTCACGTGTTAATCGCCCGATTTTGTTTCGATTTCGTTTTCATGCCTCGCCTTATTCATGCCCGCGGTTTTCACCTATTATTACCTACAGTAATACTAGCTTTTCGCCCGCGGCTTCGCCCGCGTGGAATTTTGTCTGTCACAGAAAAACTTTATTGCGCGCATCCCTGTTTTTTGCAACAGGGATAAAAACTATCCTATGTCCTTTCCCGGGACTCAAACTATCTCTATGCCAAATTTAATTAAAATCGGTTCAGTGTTTTAGGCGTGAAAGAGAGACAGACAGACAGAGTTTAATCGGATGACAGTGATTAAATGTCAAATGACAAATCGCTCAGTTGCGATCCTATCGAGTAATCGTTTTATCGAAATGACACGTGATTTCGGATTTAGGTTTGTTTTTCAATAGGACGATTTCTAAACGTCAATGACATTTTAACTGTTTCAAGTTTCAAAATACGGAATTCTAGGCCACTGGTTGTTACAAACAATAGAAAACATGCCACATCTAGTAAACGCCCAAATTACCTCAACATCTGTGTAACGCAAAATAAGCAAGATGGAGTTTCGTTGCCGCCGGCTGCGGACCGTCCTTTTTCTATTTTTCACGAGTGAGAGTGTACGTGTAAGTACGAAAGTTTTGATTTCATAGTCAAGGGCCGTAGGAAAAGGCGAGCAAGTACAATTTTTACTTTTTAGAGCTGTGTGAAAAAGAGAACGATAAGCAAGCAATGCAATACTTTTTATAGTGTTTTATTGACTTTGCAGATAATATTATTACTCGTACAGGCTTTTGTCATCATTATCATCGATCTACGAGTAGTTATCGGTTACATACTAGTAGGTATTTTTAGTTTGGAGTTCTGCTAGCTAGAGCTCACAAGTTATTCATCATGGAGGGAAGTCGAACCTTAATTTCGAACTCCTCCTATGTTCTTCTGATTAATTTCGTTGCGGGTCCAATGACAGTTTAACTTTCCCCCGGGACAAACTTGACCTTCATTGGTTGGGTTTTTGTGGCGGTCAAGCTGTAGATCCTGGCTACACAGGAGTTGCAGTGGTGGGAACGAGAGGTGGGAATAGTCCCGTTAAGTTATTCATCATCATCATTCCAACCACAGGACGTCCACTGCTGAACATAGCTCCATCAATGAATGATACATCGCCCGATCGGTAGCGGCCTGCATTCAGTGCCTTTCTGCTGCCTTTATAAGATCGTCGGTCCACCTTGTGTAGTAGTAGACGATGTAGAAATCATTGGTGGAGGTCTATGTTCAGCAGTGGACGTCCTGCGGCTGAAATGATGATGATGATGATGATATATGAAGTTCAAGGGGTATTATGTCCAATAACTGGAAGTTTAACCTACATAATTTAAAGCAGCACGTGTCATTTTTAACGACGGCTGTGGCACCTACCCATCGACCTTCATACATTGTGGTTAAATACCGCAAAATTTGAACCTTTTGTTAAATTGCTTACTGTAGTTTACAAGAAAGTTTTTAGTTATACTTTAACCATTTGTTATACTCATTATCTGAACCACTGGTTTGTCGACTTTCAAGTATTCTAAATTTAGCTTAATTATTATCATCTTACAGCCTTACTTATAAAAATCAACTAATCAACGTCTAAGCAACTAATTAACTAATGACTCGTTAACTTCTTAATCAGTAATTAAATATTTCTCACTTATAAACACTGCTTAAGCGTCACTTAACTAATCAACTGTTAATTAGAGTTTTTCTTTTTTAAATCCACCTGAACCGAACTTCAGACCAGTTCTAATGCCAAAATGCCGAAAGCCAATGCTAAAATTAAGAATAATAAACGTCAAAGTTATGTCAAATGAAACGCTGTCTGTCAGTCAACTGTCAAGTCTACAACAACAAACAAACAAAAGTACTGTAGCGACTATGTCCCACATACGCCATATTAAAATTATGTACCAATTATAATAATATACACTAGATAATTGTAATACTTCTTGTACAAACTTAAGATGTAAATGCTTTGTTAGTTTTTAGCGCAATTTTAAGGCATGGTAATTTTAGTTTCTCACGCACATGCACCCTTAGGAAGCCTTTAGGATTTTATTGTCGGAATGTTTAACTCAAGTCTTTTTAGTGTTTCGGGTTTCGCCGACGTAACATGTGGTGTATTATTAGTCCATTGAATTATTTTAACTGAGTAGGTATTAAGAAACACCAACCGTTGTAATGTCTATCTATTGCTATACTTTCACTTTGTATTATGTTTGCGTCAACCTTTGCCATGTGTTTCATGCTATTTTTTGTGTGTATCTTCGCGCAGCGCAGCAACACAGCGCGTTGCATGGCACGTCACGCATCAGCTGTTAACTTTTTGTTCCGCCATTTTGGTAATTAGGGCTTTAAACAAGGGTCCGACGCTGTTTAACTTGACAGTTATTTAAGCAGTCACTAAGACGTTGGTTAACACTAATTATCGTTTTTAAGTTAAGATATTATTTAATAGACCGTTAAACTGTGTCTTAATTTTAATAAACGTTTATAAGTAAGGCTGTTAATGCATAACATTCTAAAAAAGATTTCGCTTTAATCACCTCATATTATTATAAAACAAAGTCATTCGCCATGTCTGTCTGTATGCGAAATCATCATCATCATTTCAGCCACAGGACGTCCACTGCTGAACATAGGCCTCCCCCAATGATATCCATAATGGCCGGGTGGTAGCGGCCTGCATCCAGCGCCTTCCTGCTTGTTATAAGGTCATTGAATTTGGTCCACCTTGTGGGTGGTTCGTGAAATATTAATATTTTTTCAGATTTTCATGAGGTTTTTATCAATAGATATGTACTTACAACCCGGTCGAGTAAACTGCGCACCTGGAGGCCGTGACGTCACATTGACTCTGGTACAAACGGGGCGAACGAGGGCAGATGAGTGGACGAGTGCGAAGGAGAGTCGCATTCCAGAGAAGTACGCAGCTATCTCAACTGGGTAGTAGAGTAATTCATAGGGGCATAATTACAATGTTAAAAACTTGTTTAAATTGTCATTTAAGTATGGAAATGTATTTTTAAACCAGTTCAACGCGCGTATAACTTTTTTGTAATAAGGACAAATTCACGCCGGCAAAGCCACAGGCATAAGCTAGTCGTAAATATTAAAGTAATTAGTGAGCAGAACATACGAGTATTACATCTGTTACAGCTCTATACAATAAATGGCAAAAGAATACCAATTTCGTAACGTGAATTGCAAATATGTAACTGCTAAAGTCATTTCACTGAATTCTATGAAAACTTTCTTACGAAAATTACGCAACAATGGATTTGTCATGCGACCGCTTTATTACATTCCCAAATGTCACAAAAAATACTAAATACTCGTGCCAAAAAGAGACAGATATATCGCCGCGAACACCTGTGCGAAGGAGTGAAAGTGAAGAATAATAACCTCAACTAGATCGTAGAAAGCCCGCCAAAGTTGACTTTTTTCTTTTTTCGCGCACCAGAATAGCAACGGCATCGATGCTTATTTTGCCCTTTTTGTAGAAATCGAAAGTAAACGGTGTAATTTGAAATTGAATGTGTAATGTTGCGAAACTGGAACTTTAAAAAAACATTTTATGTGTTCGGTAATTATGTATTGTAGTAGTCAGTCATTGATAAGTTTTTGAATGGAGAACGTGTCTTGCCATTACTCCATGGGGCTTTAGAAAAAAGAGATGTCGTATTTATAAGAACGTGGCAAGGAGAAAATTAAATAGAGTAGGTGGTTCTCTTGCAGTTGAGACTAGTCTATGAAACTATTCCTACCTCTCATTCCCAACGCTGCAATTCCTGTGTAGCTAGGATCTACAGCTTGACCGCCAATAAAAACCCAACTAGTGATCAAGTTTCTCCCGGGGGAAAGTTATTTGAACTGATAATGGTGCACCCGCACGCAACGAAATTAATCAGAAGAACATATGAGGAGTTTTTTTTTAGTAAAAAGGCGACATTTTAAGCAATTTAGAAAACACAAATCCTCAAGTCAAAGAAAACAATGTACGGCAACAGTTGTAATACTTGTAACAGACCGAATAATGTTGAAGTAATAAAATTAAGAAAACCACCGCAACATTGTCGACATTGCTTGTCGGCTATACATTGTCGGGAAGCTTTACGAGAGCTGGATACAAAATGTTCTGTTTCAACAAAATCTTACTTGAATAAGAGGGGCTTTAAGTAAATTGCACACTGTAATTTAAAACGTTTGTTTACTTTTACTTGGAAACTTTGAAGCTTTTTTAGTTTTAGACTAAGTAGCGTTCATGGGGTTTTAAATTCCCTTTAGAGTAAGTATAAAAACCTCGGAAAACGGTAACGTTGAACGAACACCCAAGATTGGCAGTCACGTATAACAGTGGATTGCCATAGGCTGAATGATGATGATCATCATCGTCATCTTTTCAGTCATAGGACGTCCACTGCTGAACATATGCTTCCTTTAAAGATTCCCTTTCAACCGGTTGGTAGCGACCTGCATCCAGCGCCTTCACAGATCGTCGGTCCACCTTCTGGATGTCTTATGCTGCGTTTTCCGGTACGTTTCCTCCACTTTTGAACCTTGCTGCCCCATCGGCCGACAGTTCTGTGTACTATATGTTTGCCGGCCGTTTGGTGTAGTGGTTCAGAACGGACTACTATGCCGAGAGGTCCCGGGTTCGATTCCCGGCCGGGCAGAAATTGAAATGATGAATTTTAATTTCTGTGACGGGTCTGGGTGTTTTCTATGTATAATATGTATGTATTTACAAAAAAAAAAGTATATAAGTATGTTTATCCCGTCGTCTAGTACCCATAGTACAAGCTTTGCTTAGTTTGGGACTAGAGGCGCAGTGTAAAATGTCCAAGGATATATTTATATGTGCACTGCCTTCAGTGTTACTCTTCACTGTATGAATACGTCAACTATATTATTATTACGTAACTATTTCTTATTGAAACAGGTAATCACTGTTTCATCAAGGATTAAGAACATTTACTTAAATCGCTTCTTAAAATCTTCAAAATTTCCATAAACTGTAAATAAATCAGAAAATGATTTTATAGTTACTTTACTAAATTCAAATTACTATGCGAAAGGAGGTCTTACTTAGCTTTAAACTTAATTTTACAGTCTCAAAAGGTTTCAATTAAACCTTTTTACTGCGAACAGATTTAAGTACAATGTCATATTGAATTCTAAGCGTCTATTGAGATAGTAAAGACTTAAGAGCTTAGTAATAACGCTGTTTTAATTTGTAGATAAGGGGCTTAATGTTTCTTGATGACCTAAGAAGAAGAGTAATTTGTAAAGAGAATTCAAACAGGTACTTACAGCTTGATGTTTTATTGGGACAGAGGTCATAGTTGGACTCTCCGTCTCTTAGAGGATTCTCATTAACTCACGTAAAATCTGAAAATATCTTAGAATTAAAATTTTCAGCGTGCCTATAAGTGCTAACGAACTATCAAATAGTTGCAACAGGACGTCTACTGCTGAACATAGGAAATAACTTCACATTGCACGGTTGGTAGCGGTCTGCATCCAGCGCCTTTCTGCTACCTTTATCAGGTCGTCAGTTCACCTTGTGGGATATACCACATAATATACTTTTTTTTTTTTTTTTTTTTATGTGATAGGAGGCAAACGAGCAAACGGATCACCTGATGGTAAGTGATTACCGTCGCCCATAGACACCCGCAGACGCAGACTTAAGTTTCGTTAACCAACTATACAATATTGTGATACATTACGTTACCGTTTCACTATCACATTGGACTGTATCCTACTAATATTATAAATGCAAAAGTTTGGCTGTCTGGATCTCTGGATGTTTGTTACTCTTTCACGCAACTATTGAACGGATTTTGATGAAACTTTTCAGTATTATTGTTTATAACCCAGAATAACATATAGGATATAATTTACGACGATCTGTGACAAACTGAATTTCACGCGGGTGAAGCCGCGGGCAACAACTAGTAAATAAATAAAATAAAATGGGCCCGATTTCCTCGACCCAGCGGAACAAGCCACAAAGTCAGGGATACAATTCATTTACACGCACGCTACGCACCACGTATGGTCAAAGAGTAAGCGGTACAGAAGGTAAATGTGTTTTTAATGCCTAATTTGACTTTTTATTCGCGAAAAACTCAAAAAACGCTGAAAACCAGGGTCGGGGCATGCGCGTATGCACGCGTGTCTCTATTAATGCTGAGCGGGCGCCTTTTTGGCACAAAATTATGGTGTTTAGTTTTAAATCTCTTTGATCTTTTTAGTTTTCTCTTTGTGTCAAATAAGGTTTTTTTTATCGTATTAAAAAAAAACCTATTAATAGATTCATGAAGAGGATTAAGGTATTATATTTTGTTAAGGTTTTGTGTAACGTACTGTTCAGTTTTAACTACTTACTTTTTAACAAACGTCAAGTAGGTCGATCTTTGTGTTACAAACTAGATACCATGCAAGCGACGCCACGGGGAGTAGCTAGTTCTGTTAAAGACTGATTTGAAAAAAAAAGAAGCATTTATGACATTTTGATATTGAAATCACAAACATCCAACTAATTTATTATTTTGGCGAAAAATGTTTGGAAGTGACATAAAAGTAAAATAACCAATTCTAATTTAAATAAAATTCAACTTTACTCTTTAATATTCTTTCAGAGCCCTTTAAAGGTACTACGTGCGCGTGTTTCTAAAAGGTTTTATTTTTTATAACGAATTCATAAAATATGATTTTCTATTTTATCAAATTACCAAGTAAACTAAATTTTTTGGGTTAAAATGTTTTTAAGATGATTAACGAGGTTATGAATAATTCATACAATTTTATGGACTAAAAATCCATCAATACATAAAGATTCTTTAGTCAATTGAGAGTTACAGCAAATCGTGTCTTGTAAAACAACATAACATACAGTTAATTGTCCTTCTGATTAATTTCGTTGCGGGTCCAATGACAGTTTAACTTTCCCCTGGACAAACTTGACTTTCACTGGAGTTGCAGCGGTGGGAACGAGAGGTGGGAAATAGTCCCATAGTCAGATCCTGAAATACTATAGTTTATAACTAGATATTATAGACTTTATTGCGATAGTACAAAACTCTAATTTTCATATTTTTCGTGCAGTTGTCTCTAACATCTGTATGTATATGGAATGGGAAACTATATATGATAATGCGTGAGCTATATTTTGTGTACCTACTGTCTAAGTGTCTACCTATTTAAAGCTAGTTGGCTGATTTTTCTTTTGTTATTATCTTTAAGGAGCACACGGTTATAAAACCTAAGTATCAACAATGAATAATCTTCGTACTTGACACAGGATTAAGGTCTATCATTAAAAATATTTTATATCTGGCGCCGTCATTTTGCTTTTAAAAGTAAAGTTATAGGCTCTTGAGATGTGAATGGACCCTCAGCTGCTTCAAAGAGGACCTTTTGACGATTCAAGTGTTTGCATTCAGCAGGGTTCACCATTTTTTATCGATTTTGCACAAGTCCATACATTTGTCTTAAGACGTCGATAAGATTTTATCACGGCACGCATGCTAGCCCGATTAGACAAGACGAGTTAAAACTCCGGGTTTTGGAGTCCAGTGCCCTATCATCAGAATCAGAACGTACAGTTCTCGTATTCCAAAACCGTAGCACTGCCGTTTTGTTTTTTATACCTAAAAAAAACCTACTATACCATAATGAGAACGATATTTGTCAAGTAAAGAATCCGGACATTATGCCATTAGGTTTTCTTTAAACTTAGTCGTAGCGCCCGTGATCGGCCTAAGACTTAGATTTTTTAAACCCAGTAAAATATGAGACTCCTAAGCTATTCAAATTTTTATCGCATCTCGAACTAAATTTTTTATTAAAAAAAAAAATAACTGCACCCGGACAAATCCGGAGAAACCTGAATGGATGGCAACCTTAACATTCATGGCACCGAAGTATTTTCTCGAGGGTCCATTGAAAAGTTTTAGCGCCAAATATGTAGGCTTTGTGTTAAGCAACCTACCAAGGATAAGTTGTTGATTATCCATTTTGTTTTGGATACTGTGTCGGGATTGGAAATTGCAAAGGAATCCAGTAATGCAGTATCCCGCAAAACTGGACTGTCGAGTGAACACACAATGACGTGTCTTTGAAATTCTACTCGTACAAATTCGAACGGATCCAATTTTGCGGACTCTGCGAACGGGATGTTCGTGTGAAATGTTCGTTAATAATAAAACACATATAACAAAAAACAACATATAACAAACCACGACCACTCTGGCAAGAGTGTAGCGACGAAGAAGAAGAAGAAGAACAAAAAACAGTTCCTGCAAAAAACGGGATTTTACTCATTTTGTGGGAACAAGCCCTTTTCTATATCATTATAGTAGTTCTTCCATGTGTTAGCTTAAACATTAAACAATTTAGGTATTCCGTATTCTGGGAAGCGCTGGACGCAGGCCGCTACCAATCGATCAACATGAAAAACATTGGGGGAGGCCTATGTTCAGCAGTGGACGTCCTATGGCTGAAATGATGATAATGATGATGAATTTATTCCGTATTGTAATTAGCATAAAAACGCTTAGCCCAATATGTGACAGGCATTAAAGGTACACTTTTTTTTTATCGTGAATCACTTCTGTTCAGATATTCTTTGCTATAGGAAATTGATTATCAAGCGTGCAGCCCCTCTATCGCGTGTGCCACTACTATTCCTATTTTTTCACTTTCTGCCACTTCCTAATTACCTACTTCAGATTCCCAACGACTGCTGACAAAGTTAATTATATAGAAAACTAGCGGCCGCCCGCGACTTCGTACGCGTGGACCTCGTTTTACCCCTTACTTCGTAAAATCTGTTGTTTGATATCATGTTGATAGATGGCGTTTCACGGCTTCCCCCGCATGAATATTTACGAACGTCAAAAACAGTAGTTTGTCCAGCGCTGTATATTTTAACCAATGACGATAGATGGCGCTTTTTAGACACGTCTTATTTATTTATTGAAATTTATTTGTCACATATCGTCATAAATTATAGCTTATTATGTTAATCTGGGTTATAAACAATAATACTGTAAAGTTTCAACATAATCGGTTCAGTAGTTTTTGCGTGAAAGAGTACAAACATCCATCTAGACATCCAGACATCATGACATCCAGACAATCATCCAAACTTTCGCATTTATAATATTAGTAGGATAGGATTATTTAAAAAAAAAATTTTTACTACATTTGTTCGTTGAATGTAGTTGCATGAATGAACAAACACCTGTCGGGGATGATTGATAGGTTTATAAGTGCTTTAACGAGGTGATTATGTCAATATGTTTGCTCTTTATGATGTATGAAGACAACACTGATCCCATCAAAAACAATACTTGTCAAAAAAACCAAGTCTCGCAACTCAGTTGTTCTACGGTAAAAAGTTGTGAGATCCATGTAATACCAAGTCCAGGCCAGGAAATCTTTAACGTTTTACATAAATATATTGACTTGGCCATCGCATGAAAACACGTGTAAATTAAATTATTTAAAAATTAGAGTTTAGTTTTTGACAGTTTTAACCCTTAATTCGACGACGTGCGATATACTTCCCATTGAACGAAAATAAATCTCCGTAAAAAAATTAACCGTATATCTTGAACTCAAGGTGTTTATTTGCTACCTGAACTATCTAACTATGCTGTCTAAAATCAGCAAGGCACCAATATCGATGAGACGCGAGCAATCTCCAATATTATGACGGGGAGGAAGGGCCCGCTGCGCGGGCTCTCGGTAAATTGCATTTTATTCATTATTTTACGGCTTAATACTCTTGTAATATTGTTAAAAACTATAGATAGGATACCTGCGAAGCTACTTACAATGTATTTACTGTCATACAGAGTTTTGTTTTCGTTTTACGACACCTATAACTTGCATGTCCAGTATACTTCCCGTCGTCGAATTACTAGTAAAGTTACTGCTAAATACTATGTCCAGTATTCTTCCCGTTGCCAAATTGTTAGAAAATTAACTTTTGTGGTTTTTGATAATAATATTTTAGGGATCCACACATAATATGTTTTCTGCCTCACTATGTACAATTTTTCAGAGTTTCAACTCTAAAAAACAAGCCTTAGTAGCATTGGTGCCGCCTAACACTACTCCTTTTCATATAAATACTGGTTTTCATCAGAAAACTGTTCTTCTCACCCTGCTTTTCCATCAGTTCTTGCATAGAACGCATGAATATAGACAGCTAAATCTTTAACTCTGTCTTACTCGAGGGAATAATGCCAGAGGCATGAAACAGAAGCGTGGTGGTACCCTTATTCAAGAAAAGGGATAACACCTTACTGAAGAATTATAGTCCCATCACGCTTCCGAGCCATATCTACAAGTTTTTATGCGAGGGTTATTACATGCCGGTGTCCGAGAAGTCTTTGTAACCATAAACCACATCCATACGCTGCGGCAGGGTATACAAAAGACCAAAGAGTATTACTTGCCATAACGCTTGGCGTACGTGGACTATGAGGAGGCTTTCGATTTGATTGAAGCTTGAGCAGTGCTGTAGTCTTTCCAGAGAGCTTTCGTATTGACCCTTGGTGCTGAAGTGCTTGCACAAAACGCCACCTTGATGGCGGTCCAAGTGCAGGAGAAGAAATCAGCAACAGGTCCAAGTGTTTTACCAGTAATCACATAATGATACCTACTGAAAGGTTACTTCTCACAATAAACCCTCTCTATATCACAGCATGACATGGAGAGGGCTGTGCTTGGTGTTTCTGTGCGACATCTAATGAGGAGATCCATAAAAGAACTAAAATCACTGATATAGCCTTATGGATTAGCATGCTGAAGTGGCAATGGGCAGGGCGCACATCACTCAGAACTGATGGCTGATGGCTACAGCAAGGTTCTAGTATGGAGGCAACGTGCCGACAACCGCTGCGTGGGAGATCCACCCACAAGGTGGACAGATGAACCCGTAAAGGTAGCAGGAAGGCGCAGGATACAGGACGACTATCAGATTGGCTGGTTGTTAGCCCACTTGCCAACCTGATAATCATTGGGGGAGGATAATGTTCATTAGCGGACGTCATAAAGCTGAAATTATGATGATGATAATTAATATTTTATTACGGAACCACTTGTTTCTTTTTTCTGTCTCTTCGACAACGGGAAGTATACTGGACATGGTTGGAGAACGTCACTTTCTTATGAACTTGGCAATGTCCAGTATACTGGACATAGGTTTTTCAGGAAACTGAAATAGTAAGATTTTTTTGGGTATTTTTTCTGGGGTCCCATACAAGCTAAGAAACGAAATCTGTAACTGTTTTATAAATTAAACTAAAAAAAAAAACCCGTCGAATGAAGGGTTAAAAAGTACGTCAATTAATTGGTGGTGTCAACATGTCTATTGCACCACCCAACTTTAACCGTGACTATAACGATAGCCGGTGTATTTGAATGGAGTTTGTCAATTTTTGTCGTTTGTTAAAGTCAAAGTAAGATGGTGCAAGCCAGCCAGGGTTGTTATGATTACTAGAGATTCGGTTCGACAGTTATGTTCTGCTAATGTTAAGTAAAAAAAATACAGTAAAATATGAGTTTGTTCGTCCGTTTCAGCCAAATGACGTCCGCTGCTGGACGAAGGCCTTCCCCCAAGAATTTCCATAATGATCAGTCCCGCGCTGCTCGCATCCAGGTACTTGTCACTCCAAAACTTTTTTGCCCCAACGGCCATCAGATCTACGAGCGACTGCCACTTGAGTTTAGCATTTCTGCGGGCTATGTTGGTCATTTTGGTTTTCCTACGGATCTCCTCATTTAAAAAAAAAATATTAGTAATTTGTTTTTATACAAATTACTAATAGTCTCGTTAGCCCTTCGTACTAAGCTAAATATGCTTGTGTCACGAGTGAGCTCACTACAAAAGTCACCGGCTATCGTGGCTTATTCTATATCGTACTTCATTCGATCATGCAGAGAACGTACGTACGAGCCTTTGACAGCTCTTCACAGAACAGTGCCCCAGCGTAGAATGGCATTCGGAGCAAGCGACGGCTTAAATAGTGACGACAGCAACAAAAAAGCAATGACAACAAACAAGAGCGGTGGTATCTGACCCCGTTTTAAGTTGTATCATCTTTTAACTACTGATACTGACATGGCGCTTTTTTTTATCCACAACGAGGAAGCTCTTGGCCTGTATCTCACCTGATGGTAAGTGACGATCAGGCCGAAGCGAGCTTCACCCGGAATCTTCAACCACGGAGGAACTGGCTATCTTACCTCTAACTGGCGGAACACAATAATGCTGTTAACATTGTTGTTATGGCGAGAGACTTAGGTAAGATGGTGGTAGCTAGCCAGGCGGACTTAGAACAAGCCCTACCACCAACCAAACCGAACAGAAAAATCTGCCCTCACTGGGAATCGAACCCGGGACCTCTGCGTCTGAAGCTTAATTGAGTAGGCGCAGACAGAACTCAGCAGACAGAACTCAGCAAACAGAACTCTCCCGTATCATTTCATTCTTTTCCAGCAAATTAAACTCCTTAAAAAAGAAATCAATATTATTCTTAACGAAGCAAGTAATTTCTGTTTGTAACTACATAGAACTGTTGTATGTTTAAAGACAATAACTATTAAAAAAATATAAAACTTTAATGCTCTCTCCATTAGCAAAAAACTAATAAGTGCTTTTGTTTTTTCCTTTCATTAAAATTTAAAACGTTTTCACTAAGCGTGACTCAATGTAATAAAATTTTATTCTAGTACTTAATCTTCGACAAAAATATTGTATCTTACAAAAGTTTAAATTGGTAGTTTTGAAAGATTAACGAAAGTTCCAAACGGAATGGCGAATTTAAAAACAACAACAAAACTAAGTAGTTAAAATATTAAATAACTTTTCATTACTATAGTAGGGAATTTAGTGCAACGATTTGTATGGAGACCCCTCCACTTTGGTATAGAAGGCTCATTTTTGCAACAGTGGTTCTTTGGGTGCTCCTGAGTCGATTTCCGTCGGTAGACATCGGGAGCCCCCCCTGTGGTAGCAGGGGGAGGGGGGGAAAGTTTCCTTCTGCCGCGCTTCACTTTAAGGCTCCTATTTTCAAAACTATGGGTATTAGGGTAAGTGTGGTATCATTTTCGGATAATTAAAGGATGGGGAATTCATTTCTAGAACAAACTTTTTGCCTTTTCATACAAAAAAATAGAAATATTGAGGAAAATTCACAAAAACCAAAAAGTATTTTTTTAAATAAACGTCGTTAACTTTTAAACCACTGGAGATAATCTAATAAAAAAAATATGTCCTGAAAGCTACATTTATCAGGATTATAAATATATACCATTGTATGGTACTTTTTTCGAAAAAAGTTGGTGAAAAAAATTTTTTCTTCAGGACACAGCGAGCGAATTTTATTGTGTATCGGAAAAAAATATTTATTTTATCCATGAATTCATACTATTTGGTTCATAAGCAAGTAAAGATTATTATTTCAGAATTTATTTAGAGTTGCTGGCACATCAATCTACTATGATTTGTATTTTTTCTTCAATTGATTTTGAACTCTATGTGTGAGACATAAGGTTGAAAATAGCTTTAATACATTTTAATATTGAAAATATAAGAAGAAAGCACTTAATAAAGAACTTGAATTTGTCTAAATGTCTAATGATTATTAGTATGTATTCTCTTCTTCTTTTCGTGTCGACAACAAACCTACACAGTGTCAGCCCAAAACTCCGCCACAAAACTTATTTCTGCATACTATTGTACAAGTGATATAACGGAAAGGTAAGTGCGAGGAAAGTGAGGATTGGCAATTCATAGTACGGGAGATATTTTTAGCACAAAGGCTACGGCTGTGACCGTTTTAGTTGTTTTTTCAGACAGCACCAGCTTCTGCACTACTTCTTGCACTTACATCTCACCATTTTCAGGCAAGCTTCGGCAGCTACGGGCAAATCGGTCCATGTAGGCTCCATGTTGCTATCGACTCTGGTCCACCCCCAACCAGTCGGGTAAAGGGAAGACTGAGTCGCTTGCTTGCTACTGATCTTAAAATACGCGAATCCCTTGATATACGCCAGTAGCCAATGCTGATACAAAGCTGTCTGGGTTGTCTTATGTAGGGCCTTACCACAGCGACCCATTAGGATCTTTATGCTCCCTTTTTTATTCCCTATCATCCAAAAAAGTCTTATCCATTAGGTGAATTAAGCGTCCGAGTGAAAGCCACCTACTTAATAGTCTTCTGATGCCGGATATGCTGACCCAAGCAGACCCATCCTTACAGTATTAAGTGTTTCATGGACCCCACATGTATTCCACATGCTCGAGAGCTGTCTTCTGTTGCTAAGCCCATTTTGTAGGACATGTGGTTCGTTCCATAATGTCCAGTTGATGATTTGGAGAGGCTTATTATTATCTTTGGAGCTTTCCCATTCAGTCATGTGCTTCTTGGATATGGCCATGAGGTATGCTTTTAGATAAAGGTACTATCAGTTCTGACCCAATAGGTATCGTCTCCGACCCTTGTCTCGCTAGACTGTCGGCTCTCTCATTGCATTCGATCCGTGTATGTCCAGGTATCTCACACCAGGGACACTTTGTCATGCCTTCCGAGTTTGTTCATCTTTAAGATTGCATCTGGAATAATTTTAGACTCAACCTTCACTGAGGTGATGGCTTTGTTTGTGTGCTGCCTGCCTGGGGCTCAGGATTTAAATATAGAGTTTTTTACACCCCTATTCTTTAGTGCACACATAATTATAGCGTAGAATTCAGCTTGAAACACTGTAGCCAACCTCCTTATGCGTTCACTGTGTTCGAAGTGTTTACAGTAGACGCACGTTCCCATGGCCATCTTGGAGTTGTCAGTAAATTAGATTAGGCTGTTCTGTTGGGATTTTGGTCCTCTTTTCTAGTAGTCCCTTGTTCAAGATCTATCCACTTATTAGATTAATCCACTGTTTTTTTCCCACTTATCTTATTAATCCACTGGTTTTGTTTTGTTCTGACAGTATATCAAGGGCAGTAATCATATTGTCCTTAGGATTTTTTCAAATTATTTAAAAATTAGTATGTCAATGGGTTCGCGTATAGGATCAGTTGCAAGCAACCGACTCAGTCTTCCCTTTACCCGACTGGTTGGGGGTGGACCAGAATCGATAGCAACATGGAGCCTACATGGACCGATATGCCCGTAGCTGCCGAAGCTTGCCTGAAAATGGTGAGATGTAAGTGCAAGAAGTAGTGCAGAAGCTGGTGCTGTCTGAAAAAACAATTAATATGATCACGGCCGTAGCCTTTGTGCTAAAAATATCTCCCGTACTTACTATGAATTGTCAATCCTCACTTTCCTCACACTTACCTTTCCGTTAAATTACTGGTACAATAGTATGCAGAAATAAAAGTGATAATTAAAATACTAATAATCATTACACGTTTAGACCAATTCAAGTTTTTTATTAAGTGCTTTCTTCTTATAATATTTTCAATATTAAAATGTATCAAAGCTATTTTCAACCTTATGTCTCACACATAGAGTTCAAAATCAAATGAAGAAAAAATACAAATCATAGTAAATTGATGTGCCAGCAACTCTAAATAAATTCTAAAATAATAATCTTTACTTGCTTATGAACCAAATAGTATGAATTCATGGATAAAATAAATATTTTTTTCCTATACACAATAAAATTCTGTCGCTGTGTCCTGAAGAAAAAAATTTTTTCACCAACTTTTTTCGAAAAAAGTACCTACCATACAATGGTATATATTTATAATCCTGATAAATGTAGCTTTCAGGACATATTTTTTTTATTAGATTATCTCCAGTGGTTTAAAAGTTAACGACGTTTATTTAAAAAAATACTTTTTGGTTTTTGTGAATTTTCCTCAATATTTCTATTTTTTTGTATAAAAAGGCAAAAAGTTTGTTCTAGAAATGAATTCCCCATCCTTTAATTATCCGAAAATGATACCACACTTGCCCTAATACCCATAGTTTTGAAGATATGAGCCTTAAAGTGAAGCGCGGCAGAAGGAAACTTGCCCCCCCTCCCCCTACTACCACAGGGGGGGCTCCCGATGTCTACCGACGGGAATCCACTCAGGAGCACCCAAAGAACCACTGTTGCAAAAATGAGCCTTCTATACCAAAGTGGAGGGGTTCTTGCACTAAATTCCCTACTACTACCAGACTGAAAGAAATGTTTCATTTTTATTACAAGCTTTTTACAATTACAAGCTTTATATTGACTTCACTTGTTAGTATGTGTGGGACAAATCTTGCAACTGAATTTAAGACCACTTCTCCTCAACCGATTGAGCTGAAATTTGGTATACTTATGTAAGTACGATGACAATGCAATGTTATGGTACTATTGAGCTGGTCTGATGATGGAGTCAGGAGGTGGCCACAGGAACTCCTAAACGATACGGCGGAATCGCATCGAGTTTGGGTTCGTTGGATTTGTCTTTTCGAGCAGTTTAGTGCTAGATGATCTCCAGGGTCCTTATAATGGATTTGGGAGGTGGCCATAGGAACTCCTAAACGAAACGGCAGAAACTCATCGAGTTTGGGTTCGTTGGATTTTTCTTTTCGAGCAGTTTAGTGCTAGATGATGTTCAGGGTCCTGATGATGGAGTCAGGAGGTGGCCATAAGAACTCCTAAACGAAACTGCGGAATTGCATCGAGTTTGGGTTCGTTGGATTTGTCTTTTCGAGCAGTTTAGTGCTAGATGATCTCCAGGGTCCTTATGATGGATTAAGGAGGTTGCCATAGGAACTCCTAAACGAAACGGCAGAAACTCATCGAGTTTGGGTTCGTTGGATTTGTCTTTTCGAGCAGTTTATTGCTAGATGATGTCCAGGGTCCTAATGATGGATTTGGGAGGTGGCCATAGGAAATCCTAAACGAAAAGGCAGAAACTCATCGAGTTTGGGTTCGTTGGATTTGTCTTTTCAAGCAGTTTAGTGCTAGATTATTTTTTTTTGAAGGGACGCGCGCTCGTATCTTGAAGAGCTTTTCTAGCTTCACCGGGCAGAGTGGCGAGTACAGAAGGTACTCTAGCCGTTTGGCGATCGTCGGTGCGCGTGCTAACAAGGCCGAGTGTGGGCTGTTCTCGATCGGGCCGTATCGAGCGCATAAGGCGCCCGATCAGTGGCGAACCCAACTAGAGGGTTGCCCACCGCGGTGTTGGACCAAAGTCCAGTCCTACGGCGGGCTCACTCTAGTGGGCCCGATCGAGGGGACTACGGACGCGGCCTGAGGGCGCCACGGTAGGCTCGGACCTCGGCTTAGGCCGTGTCCGGGGGACGGATTGGGGAGAACCGGCCCGGTACATGTCAGTACCGTCAGAAATGAAATGCAGGGCCTCGTACTCGCCGGCGTAACGAGCTACTGTGTTGTGGAGTAGTTGGCGTTCTTAAGGCAGTGATATCTGTGTTCAGAAATTCGGTAATAGGATCGTCCGGGTCATCTAGGACATGCCTAGCTTGTCGGTATTGTGCAGCGACATCTTTCTGGGGTGTGTACGTGGTGGCGCTAACGATAAATAAATAATAAATAAATCTTTGGACACTTTTCACACAACGCCAGCTAGCCCCAAAGTAAGCAACTTAATGCTTGTGTTATGGGTGCTAGCTTAACGGATATACTACTTATATACTTTTTTTTTTTTTAAATACATACATATTATACATAGTAACACCCAGACCCGTCACAGAAATTAAAATTCATCATTTCAATTTCTGCCCGGCCGGGAATCGAACCCGGGACCTCTCGGCATAGTAGTCCGTTCTGAACCACTACACCAAACGGCCGATAAGAGGGTTCTTGTGGTTGATCGCTTTATCAAAGTAGCGGCGAGAGGCTTCTTTCATAAAGTGATCAATCGATGGGATCTCGAAATCTCTATGGAGATTCGTGTTACGCACGAAACACGGGGCATCCGCGGCTCGGCGTAAGAATTTGTTTTGGAGGGTCTGGAATTTCTTAAGGACTGTGCAGGAAGTGTGAGCAAACACCGGACTGGCGTAAGTCAACACTGGACGAATGCAGGTTTTGTAAATTGTCAACTTGTTTCTAAGTGACAATTTACTTTTCCTTCCAACTAGGTGGTAGAGTCGGTGGGTGTAGTGGTTCGCACGGCTCAAGACGCGTCTGAGGTGCGGAGCGAACGATAATCTCTGGTCGAAGGTGACACCTAAGTACTTGGCCTCACTCTTCCACGGAATAGTTTGTTCAAATAGGACATTAGGACGAGTGCAAACCGGAGGACGTTTCGCAGACAAAGCCCTAGAAAAGTACACTGCTGCACTTTTTTCGGGATTTACCTCGATACGCCACTTCCTGAACCATTCGCCTAATTGTGTGACTGCGCGTTGGAGCGCCAAGATGACGTAATTCCGATTACGTCCGGACTTGTAGAGTGCGGTGTCGTCCGCAAAGAGGGCTAAATCCGTATTCGGATATTTGGGGATGTCATTGACGTACAATGAAAAAAGAATGGGTGCTAGATGATGTCCAGGGTCCTGATGATGGAGTCAGGAGGTGGCCATAGGAACTCCTAAACGAAACGGCGAAATCTTATCGAGTTTTGGTTCGTTGGATTCGACTTCTTGAGCACTTTGGTGCTAAATAATGACCCAGAGATTGAGATACAACTAAAAAGTGTAAAATAAAATTATAATAAAAAAAACTTTTTTAAAAACAAGCTTTATCATGAAATGCAGTTGTACTAAAACGAAATAAATAATTGTATGCTTGGTTCAAATAATTTCGAAAGCTTGTAGCGCAAACAGAAAAAAAAGGAAATAAATTCCATGCGCGATACAAGCTTTTGAAATTATTTGAACCAAGCATCTCGTTTCAGCCAAATGACGTCCACTGCTGGACAAAGGCCTCCCCCAAGGTTTTCCACAATGAACGGTCCTGCGCTGCCCGCATCCAGGCTCTTCCCGCGACCTTTACCAGATCGTCGGTCCACCTAGTAGGAGGCCTGCCCACGCTACGTCTTCCAGCCCGTGGTCGCCACTCGAGAACTTTCCTGCCCCAACGGCCATCGTCTCTACGAGCTATGTGCCCCGCCCACTGCCACTTGATTTTAGCAATTCTGCGAGCTATGTCGGTTACTTTGGTTCTCCTGCGGATCTCCTCATTTCTGATTCGATCACGCAGGGAGACTCCGAGCATAGCCCGCTCCATCGCCCTTTGGGTGACCTTGAGCCTTCTTATGAGGCCCATAGTAAGCTTCTCCTTCTTATGAGAACCAAGCATACAATTATTTATTTCGTTTTAGTACAACTGCATTTCATGATAAAGCTTGTTTTTAAAAAAGTTTTTTTTATTATAATTTTTATGTGACAGTAGGCAAACGAGCAGACGGATCACCTGATAATAAGTGATTACCATCGCCCATAGACACCCGCAGACCCAGGGGCGTTACAGGTGCGTTGCCGGCCTTTAAGGTGAAGATACGCTCTCCTCTTGAAAGCTTGCAGGTCGTATCCGTCCGGAAACACCGCAGACGACAGTCCATTCCACAGTTTGGTTGTACGGGGCTGGAAGTTTCTAGTGAAACGTACTGTTGTGGTTTCATGATATAAAGGCAGATCACAATGATCTTATTAGTATAGAGATACCAAATAGTCGTTTCCCTGGGGTCAACCACCTTTTCTACCATCTTTTGAGGGGGTCTAAGAGGGCTTTTAGAAAACTGTCATTAATGACATGTCATCATCATCATCATGATCAGCCGGGTTAAGATGCGCGTGATGATAAAATCTTGTCGATAATTTAAGACGAGAAAATATGGTTTTTATCGTGCAAAGTCGATAAAATGACTTGATAAAGGTTTTCGTGGCGACTCCACATTCTAGGCCTATTATACAGGTTAGGGGACTATTCCCACATCTCGTTCCCACTGCTGCAACTCCTGTGATCCTGGCTATCTGCAGATTGACCACCAATATAAATAACTAGCTTTTGCCCGCAGCTTCACCCGCGTGAAATTTAGTGTCACAGATCGGCATAAATTATAGCCTATATGTTAATCTGGGTTACAAACAATAATACTGTAAAGTTTAAACAAAATCCGTTCAGTAGTTTTTGCATGAAAGAGTAACCAACATCCAGACATCCAAACTTTCACATTTATATACTAAGTAGGATTATTAATATCATTATTTACTATTTATATACAGTACAGGCTTGATACAGGTTATAATTTAGTCTCCATTGCAAATGGAGGATGTGGCCTTGAGTGTATTTTTGTAATAAAATACACCCTTAACCGCAAAAATAGATAATCCGAGATGTAAATAAGAGTTTTGAACCTCATTTACATTAAATGTTAATATTCATTAATTGGAAAAGGAAAAGCAGCAAGCATTCGTCTTTAATTTCCGGGAAAAAGTATCAAGATCTCTGGTTTCCATTAAGATTTGATAAGCTGACCTTTAAATACGGAAATAAAATATTTACCTCGAGTGCCTATTTTTAGAAAGTTTTGTGATAACCATGAGGGAAAAATTGGGACTATATTCAAATTCATTCTGAGGGAATAATACCTACTATCTAAAAAGGTTTATGTTTAGAATACTTGCAGATACCACCTCTCGTTCCCACTGCTGCAACTCCTGTGTTGGTTGGCTACTAGGGTCTACAGCTTGATGTCCAAGAGAACTCATCCAATGAAGGCCCTAGTAAAACTGTCATTGGATAAGATTTCGCGTTCCATTTCAATTCAACTACAGTGTGCTTACCATGAGTTTACAGTAGATGTGCTCGCTAGCGACTGCTTAAATTATTGACATCAAAATGTATGACAGATTGTACAGCGCCCCTAGCGGCTTCTTTCAAGAAATAAAATCTTCATAGATTTTTTTGACGTACCTACTCGCTAGCGAGCACACCTAACGTAAACTCATGGTAAGCACACATAAATCGTGTTACTCTATTTTAACTGTCATTGTATTGGACCCGCAATGAAATTTTTGCTCTTTCCAGTGCAAAGCGGATAACAGAAGACAATCAAAGTTTTAAATCTTTGTAAAGACACAGAACTCAGGGAATTCTACTACTTACTGGTCGCATGAGACCGCAGTAACAATTTGTCTTTTACTATGTCTCGATTAATTGCTGGTACTTGAAGGGATGTACCTACTTAAATTAAATTATTACAACTGTTAAATTAAATTGGTGGAAGAATTAGCGTCTGTCACACAGTTTAAATGTAACTAGTATAGACGTTAATGATCCCTATCTTAATACAGCTCCTATTGTTAAATGTATTTTTTTGTGAAGATACCACGAGCATTGTTAAAGACACAATAAAGTTATTTATTATTATTATTTGTACGCTTTAGAGCTCACGGGTCAAAAGTGGCCCGGTCCTTTATAAGGCTTGCGTGGGGATACAGATCCAACACGTAGAGGCCGTTTTAAGCGCAAAATAATCGACAAAAGTGACAGTGGTGCACATGCTTAATCTAGTCTCTGACTATATCATGGGATGTAGCCAGAGACCATCCCCAGCCTGTGCACAGGAGCTACTGCAGTTATGGAAGAATGGACTAGGGTTATGGATGAAGGATGGATGGACTGGTTAGTGGGCTATGGATGGAGACTACGGGTCACCTGCCTGGTTCATAGTCTCGGACTTATTATTACTTACACCACGTATATTGCTCATTTTATGACCTTTGTTATTTAATGTTTTAGGTTTACTGTGTTAACTTATTGTTGTCGAATTGATTAAATAATATTTTATATAGGTCAATAAGTAACCTTAGTCGGACGTTAATAGATTTACCTGGTAACTTATATAAGTGGACATCGCGTGATATATTGACGCACTGCATACCTGTGTGTTTGTATATCATCATAATGTACCGTTAGTAGAAAACTAAAAAGGCTTTTTCTTTTTATTTATCGTTCTTTTAGACTGAAAGCAGATATCAGAAAGAAATGAAATCCTGACCCTGGTTTCCAGAAAGTTTTATGCAGTTTATTTAAAAACTAGCGGTGGCCCGAGACTTGCACGCGTGAATCCCGTTTTACCCCCTTAGGGGTAGAGTTTCGTAAAATCCATTCTTAGTGAGGACAGTTCGAAAAGGAACCACAAGCAAAATTTGAGACCCCTAGCACTTGTAGTTTCTGAGATTTCGTGATGAGTGAGTGAGTCAGTCAGTCAGTCAATCAGTGACCTTTCGTTTTATAGATACAGATTTAAAATAATAATCTTCAGTGCTTTTGACTTAAGAAAAATTAGAATAAGTTAATATGATACGAGTTTCATGAACCTCCAGTAAAGTATTAATCTATACTCAAGATGAATCTCTACTCGCTTGAGTTACTTAAAGACCATTACCTAACTAACAACTATCGTATTTATTTACACAAGTTTATAAACGATCAAAAACTTCATGTGATTTCTCGGTAAAACGATATTAATACTAAAGTTTAATCTTTAATTAGCAAAGATGAAGGATGATTATGTGCTTAGTTTCAGTTTATACTGGCTCGTAATAATTTATAGCTTTCTCAAGATAAAATGACTTATAGATAAGTGAAATAAATGATCTGTCTTTTTGAAAATGAAGACATAAGCTTCAACCACACCAACGCGTGCAGATCGCCATCGCCGGCGTAATCATAGGCCAATGACAGTTCGCGCGGACTGTCATGGGCATAAAAATATAGAAAATCCAGGGTTTCCGTAAAGACTCCATCCTTTAGCAACTTTTAAGAGAGTAGGAGAACCCATGATAACATTAATCTTAAAGAATCGCTAGCATTTCCAAAAAAATTTCAAAGCATGTACCTTATCTAGATAATTCGGCCTTGCAGTTGTCAATGGATACTTTATCATACATGTATGTATCAATTGATTTGTATTAATGCAGCTAATTACAGCAAAAGAAATACAACTGTATCAGTTTTACTTTGTTTCTCTGTATACATTATTACACTTTTTTCACCACATTCACTCACTCTCTCCCGTTTCAGCATCATCTCCATATACTGATTTTGCTGCCACTATATTTGAAAGTAAAATATCATTTCTCCAACCCATTATTGGTGCTGTATTTTTTCCTGCATAAATTCTCTTAACTGATCCTCAAGTTTGCACCTTACTGGTTAGCATGCATGGCGAATTATTGACTGTGAACACTGGCAGCAAAGAAAAGTGCACACAGTTAAATAGTGTTAGTAACACACGCGCAGAAAAAAAAACGCACACAGTCCACCAAAGCCATTGCAGCGTGACGTTGGATAAAAATCATCAGTTGCTGCCAGAGGGCTTCATTGACGAACAAACCACCGCCGAGGGTGGTACAAACGACCGGGGTTACAGATGGATTGGTGATAGCGAGTGCGAAAGTGTTATGTTAGTGTTACAGACAGAAGTGACAAAGTTCAAAATGACTCCTCTAGTTTTGTTGTTCGCTTTGACAATTGGACATGTAACCGGGGTGGTGGAGTTAAGCTGTAGTGACAATGCTACGTGCATCGAGCAGATGCTTAAGGATACAGCGAGGAGTTTGCGGCAGCAGAAGACAGTTAGGTTGTTCGATGCACTGACGATCGAACCCTTGGGCATGAGGTCGGCGAGAGCGAACGAGAGTCCTCTGACGAGATTCACGAAGAATCACGCTTTCAGCTTCGACTGGAACGAGTATACGTTTAGAGTGACGCGACCGCAGGGCAGGAGTGACGTCATGGACTTGGAAATCTATGAGAGCAGGAGTGCCAAAGGTTGGTAGCTATCTCTATTAGATACTTAGTTTCAGGTATCAAGCGAAAAATTACTAGTGTCCTACTTAATTATTAAGAATGTAGAGTCACTATTCCGTGACAGATACGAGTATAATTATAATCATAGCATAAACAATAAGAGTCTCATGCTAATACTTAGGAAAATAATCTACAAACCTTATTCACAGTTAAGTATTTGATTAGCTTATTGTCATACTAAAAGCTTGATTTATTTAAAACACGTTATAGTTACTTGAATGTCTATTTTGAAACGGTTTGTTTTCTGTAGACCCATATCCTTACATTAGGGCTGTCAATTCTGTAGTATTTCTTTAGTTGTGAATAGTAGTTCTGAATATTAGGCCGTGTAAAAGTACCATAACACATTTAAAAGTGCTCTTCAAAACCAAACTTACTGAAAATTAATTATGTTAATGAGTTTTTCTTCCTTCTTGCCATAATATAGTATGCAAATAGCTGATAGCATAGAAATCGTAGTATCACTGCACATACCCGCTTCGGGTCATTAAGACTGACTGCGCTAACTATCCCCCATCAATCATTAACTCGTAGTTAACCGTAATCACAGTTAATTGAAGAGTTCAATGCCTTACCTGTTATGAAATAATGAGGTGATCTACATAGGTAACATTGTATCTTTAAAAGGTACATAATTAGGGTAAGGATTTGTTTTGTAGATCGGAAATTAAGTAATCTAATAAGTAGGGCTTAGTTTAATTGTTTAGGCTACTTAAATAGACTTATGCCACTTTTTCACCATCAATCCCTCATTTTAAGTAACCCCTATGGTAACACATAACAGGAATTTTGTATTTATAAGGGTCACTTAAATATAAGGGATTGATGGTAAAAACGGGCATTTTTAATCCAACTTAGATGTAACTTTAATATTGACCTTTAGCTTTTTGAACTCTATATCACTAGACTTGGTTGTATTGTTGAAGTCAAGTTATTTTTACGCTGTGAGATAACGTACTTCCTAATATAAATAGTCGATATCATCATACCATGATTTCTAGATGATTCTAATCCAATATAGGTAGATATTGCTCGGGAAGCAAACGGTTGTGGAATCTAATCCAACCTAAGGCAGTAATTTTTTTTCAGGAGAAAAATCTTTATGTACATTATCGTTGACGAGGGTTCCGATCTTTTATTAAGTATATAATACCTATGTATCCCCAGTAGGTTTTGTTATTTTCGCCTAAAATTACTGTTATCCTTTAAAGTTACGCCTGAAAATATCTGAAATTATAAATAGCATAACTCAAGGTACTGAAGAAGAAATGCACTATTTTTGCATCAAACCGTTTTCTTTTCTAGTTTCACGTGGTAATTATTATTAATAATTATACGTACAATATAACGAGCGCCTGTTATAATCTTTTACGTTATGGTTATGCTTCGTTGCATTAATTAAGTTTTTGTTAAGGTGCGAACACAATGATTGATACAAATATCCCACCAGAAACATTTTCATATAAATAAATAAAAGCAATATTGTCAAGATTTGACACTATCAAAAAATAAGTTACATATCATGTAATATTATGTTGCTCACACTGTCAACAAGTTATCAAAGCTTTTAATTCTGTACTGTTAGTTGCCAAGACAACACCACATGGCTCACACTATCAAAAACTTATCAGAGCTCATGTAGAGCCAAGCCCTACTTTGCTATATTGTCAGGATCAAGGTTTCACCGTATGGCTCGCAATGTCTAAAAGTTATCAGATCTCATGTAGAGTCAAGCTTCTAGCTCTACAGTGCTATGTTGGCAAAACGAAACCGTATGGCTCGCACTGTCAAAGAGTTATTAGATCTTTTGTAGAGCCAAGTTTCTAATTCTACACTGCCATGTTGCTAACATGAAACCGTATGGCTCATAATAATCTAAGTTATCAGATCTCATGTAGAGTCAAGCTTTTAACTCTACACGGGCTTTTTTTAACGTCGGGTAATGCTTTACGCATACTCACTGGTCGATGGGGATGGCTAGTGGGTTATGTGGAACTTTCCCCGCCTGCTCAGTAAAGGCAGGGCCTACAACTAAAGCTTGACGGTGTCCACAGGAACCCAAAGAAACGGAGCCACTTGTTATTCTCCTAGCTCGGAAATTTTATTTCGTTCGCAGCTCCGCCTCAGGCTAGAGTCTCCGGCTTCGAGGGAACCCCCAATCCCCTCCTCCAGTTGTTTTTTTAGAGGCCCTGGTACAACAGGACCCCCGGCCCGCCATAGCAGGTTACGGTCTGCTCCATGCCGCTGCTCAGTCAGCTCTGCTGATCAGTGAAGTACCGAGAGCGACACTCTAAAGAATGGGCCCGGGCAAACGTTCCGGCAGCCCCCACCTGTGGGAGTTTTTAAGATGCCCCCTACATCGTGACCCGGGCAAAACGGGCTACACGATCTCGTTAATATGGGACTTGGCCGGTAACCATTGCGCTTCACTTGGCTGATCTTAGCAAATAATTAAAAATACTAAAAACTTGTCTTAATCAATAAGCTGATAATGAGATTGATTTTAGTGTTTATTAGTTAAGATTAGAAGCTGTCAATATACTAACAACTCATTAGAGATGAATTGGTTTTAACAAGCTGTTAACGTTTTTCTTTTCAGTGAGCATGAGATATTCAGGTCAAATCAACGTTGTTTACTTATGAATTAGTTTTACTAATATTTCAAATACTTCTTTCTTAATTACTTATTTAAGTATATGTTTTGTGAAGTCACTCGTAATTGATGACGTCAAGTTGTTTACTGACAACTCTGATGACAATGGTTTTGCATATTTTATTTTAAGTCATTATTTATAATAGGTATCTGGAATCTTGTGACAAAATAATAGAGTATTTTTTGGCACTACGCTTAGTGTTACCCATTAAAGTACCCAGCTGCAATGCTACTTGAAAGTTTAAATTCCACAAATTTTAGTGTGTTATGTCAAACATTTAAGTGGTACAGTCAGTTTCAAATTTTTCGTGACACCAAAAAAGTTCTCAACGTCTTTGTTACAATAATTGGAATTTGGTTGTGTAGTCACCTTTTTGGCCACTTTGACAAAAGTATCATGAACTAGTTGACGATGAGGAAGACGTATTCATCATCATCATCATCTCAGCCATAGGACGTCCACTGCTGAACATAGGTATCCCCCAATACTTTCCATGTTGCCCGGTTCTGACGTAGGTATTACAATCTGTTAAGTTATCACTTTAAGGGCTATATTTCACCGGGACACCATGGCGGCGCAACCAGTCGCCGCTACCAACAAAATGTATGCAGCTTTGCGCAACCAAACGGACAGCTCTACTCAGACTCTATAGAGCTGCATACATTTTGCTGGTAGCCGGCGACTGATTGCGCCGCCATAGTGTCCCGGTGAAATAGCCCTTAGATATTGTAATTACTTGATGATCAAGATATGTCGTTTTAATTGATGATTTTATAATATTTCCAGTAAAAAATACTTTAATAATAAAATATAACAAATATTATATTTACTTGTGTGTACTCGCCCCACGTATCTTCATTAGAAATGAGATCAGAAGTTGCAAAACCATAACAGCGTATGATTAAATCATTTACTTCACAGAACGTGCGTATTTTGATAAGATGTACGTACACATCCGTTTATGTGCAAAAATTACAGGTATTTCTACAAAGAAAATTAATTTTCGTCCGTAATTATAAGCCTAGGCCCATACCACCGATGTTTAGTCGGCCGATAGTTGGGCCCGATTCTAATTTGTATGAAGAATCGGCCGATATAAAACCGTTGTAACCGTTGAAGTGCGCAACTTCTAATATCTCCTCAGGGCTCTCTTAGCTCCTATACCTCTTAAACACGTTTTATTTTTGTATGGACATAGGTAGGATAGGTATTTATTTCATAGAGCAACAGGGTATAGATATTAATCATTAATACCAACACAAAAAAACTATAAATTGAATCTTGGAGTGGTCTACTGTTTTTACATCATTTTATGCCCCCTTATCTCATGTTTACGTTATCGGCGGCCGTTAATATGTAGGTACTTGAAATATATTCATCCTCTCTTTCCTTCTTCCTTTTGATCTTTGAAGAGATATTATCCATACTGATTAACAGCCTGACCCAACTATCGGCCAAATAAAATCGGTGCCTAGGCTAAGTTATGTCTTATCAACCTTTGTTAAATTTTACGATTACTGGGGCACAAGTAGGATTTTAAACAACGGTCAGGTTTAAGATTAGATTTTCCTCTATGATTTAAACAATCGCACTGTTTTGAGCCATATTCTGTAGAGATAAAGTTCAAACTTTGTTGCGGAAATCCCATATATTTAGAATACTCTAAGGTAACTACTATACTAAACACGATGACAAGCCTTCAAAGTTAGTGGCACTAAAATGTACGCATAAATGAACAAAGTATAGTAAAACCAATAACGTGTGGCATAGTGAAGTCACGAACCGGAAAATGAAGGGAAAACCGGCAAGTTACGGTCAATCGTAAATCCGATGGAGACTTACGGCTTACTACAAAAGTTTAAGTGTTCTCTCGAAGTACATAAGGTGAAAAATAAATCGGAATTTACATTTTTGAAAATAAACACCATTTAGATTACAAATATTCTATATGTTACAGGAAATGTTCAATGTACAATTCCTAGAATTCATACATTTCCTGTAACATATACATTACCTTAAGTCGGCGCCATCAGTAGAAACTGTACATTTCCTAAGTACGAGTATGATAGTATGATAAAAATATCAAAGACATAAATATTGAACTTGCTGATTGATTGATGATTCCATACTTCCTGAGACTTACTTTACAACACTGGTCTATCATGGTGAACCCAATCGTAGAACAAACATACTTTTTTAAATGCAGAACAAGGCAGATATTTGACCGCAATTGCATCAGGCGAGATGCAGTCTAGGATGGTACATACCTGCCCTGTATGTGCCTGTTCACTCTCGCTTTAAAAAGGCCCGTACGTACCCTGAATTTCGGGATAGACAGCAGTAAGTAGGCATAAAAAATGTTAGTAAAATTTTACTGTAATATCGGTAATGCATAGACAGCTCGGTGTCAATTTCAGGTTTTATTTGTGACAAAAATTTGCCAGCTTCTATTAAAACACACTTTAAGTAAGTGATCCACATTCAACTTCATCAAAAGAAACCACCACTGACACACATACTTTGTTCACCAAGCGTGAAAACTAACAAACTATCAATATTAATGATTTTCCCACTAATCTGTATCAGAAAGATGGGTTTAATTCATACGCTTCGAGTAAATTTATGGGTTAGCCAGCACGCGATTGTGAAACAAGTAGCCCAGAAAAATTGGCTTTTAACGGAACTCATAGTAGAATTAATAGTTATACTACAACAACGTGAAAATTACTATATTTAATGTATCGTAATTTTATAAAAGCAAAAATACTATGTCTGCTGCTTTGCTTGTGTTTTAGGAATATGGATTTTTTCTATCACATACCAAATTACTCTGCTTGTTTTTTAGATATTTTTATGCTAGATGAGGTTATAAGACATGAAAATGTTGTTTATTTCCAAAAACTTTTTTTAAAAAGATAACAAGTATTTGATTTCAGGATGCGTGATTCATTTTTGCACTCTATATTTATCTATTTATTTTTTTTATTTACAACGAGGAAGCTCTTGGCCTGTATCTCACCTGATGGTAAGTGACGATCAGGCCGAAGGTGGAAGCGAGCTTCACCCGGAATCCTCAACCACGGAGGAACTGGCTATCTTACCTCTAACTGCCGTAACACAACAATGCTGTTAACATTGTTGTTATGGCGATAGACTTAGGTAAGATGGTGGTAGCTAGCCAGGCAGACTTAGAACAAGCCCTACCACCAACCAAACCGAACAGAAAAATCTGCCCCCACTGAGAATCGAACACGGGACCTCTGCGTCTGAAGCTGGTGGTCTTACCACTAGACCACAGAGGCGGTTATTTAAGAATACAAGAGCTGAGCGTAAATATAAAGGCATGTCAAGTGAGACCTCAAGAGTGTTTAATTTTTCTTAAAATATTTACCCTGTTACCAAAATAACCGAAAACAATACGTAATTGTACCCATTGTTATAACAAAAATAGACGAAATCAATAAAACAAAGGATCAAATCGCAATACGATACCCCTGGCTTTTATATTTAAGTCATTATAAAAAGAAACAGTGACTTCGTTTCGACATACTAATTAATTAATAAAATAGATGTACACGCCACAAAATAAATTAATAAGCTGTCTAGTTATACAAGCAGGCAAGTGACTGCACTAAATGATTATTATGATTAATATTTCTTTATGAAACACGAAAATAACTATTTGCTTTAAAATTTACTGTTCAGACAATTTTAAATTATAGGCATTTCATTGCAGATATAGAGAATTGCTAACCCAAATTACAATTACAACATGTTGCAGTGTTTTTAACTTAATTGAATAATGTCAAAGGATTGTATTCCAAGTAAAGGACAGGGTCAAAATAACGTAGAGCCATTAATATTATTAAGATCAGTTTCATACCCGTTTTAATGTCTAGTTCTTGCAACTCACGAAGCAGGCGAGTCAGCATTACTTATGTGTGTGTACATGAACATAACGATAATGTAATGTCTATCAAAACTTTTGAAAAACGAACAGTAGCGAGCCATCACACATGTGCAAGCAAACTCCCCATCGTGAATCGCAACAACTATATTCCTCTAGTTTGTGAGCTATGTTTAAAATTCACTGACAGCAGACATTTTTACAAACTAAACTTTTTAAGGGTGACCTCTTTGACATTTTTTTCTTTTCTCTTTAATGTTTTGATGTGTTTTGTATTATTTAGTTGTAATTTTTTCTTTCTTTCTTGTTTTTTAAGAAACAGTGTTTACCTCTTTCTTTACGGGCAAACTAAAACTAAAGCCTTCTTCACCATATTTATTCATGATCCATACACGTGTTTGCGACTCTATCCTTTGTCCACCATGTTTACCCTTTGCTCTATATTTACTATTGTCCCATCGATCTCTGACTACCCACCCTCATTTGCTTCAGAAACTGATAGAGTGTATTTAATATTCATATTATGAATTAATTCGTGTTTGTTTTGCCGAAGGATCGCTGTGTATTTATGGAATATTCTGTTCCCAAATAATATTTGCTATATTTGTTATAATTATCGCTTTTGTTAGTGTGCGGTATATGAAACAACAAGATTAAGAAGTTATTTTGAGATGAAAATGTGTGATGAAAATTTAGAGATGAACAGTTCACAATAGAAGTACTTGTAATTAACTCTGCAATAAAAACCTGCTGCGCCACCAATGGAGAAGTTTCCTGATGCTAAAAACATTATATTTCTCTGAATGGGATTAAAATATAGACCAAAACTAAAAAGACGGTGAATTTTTTCCCAATATAATATTATACTCTACATACAAAAGTGACGTCAGAGGTTTCCTCTAGTAGGACTAAAATATATTTTCAGCGAAATAAGAAAGCCAATCACAATATCTAGTTTTAGGACGATATTCCTATTTTAGTCCGTAACCTCATCGCTATAGGTTTCCCTATAAGAATAGATTTATGGTAATGTTATTTATGTACTTAAAATATTTTTTGATTATATTTGTAGCAAAAGAGCGAACTGTGTAAAAATATGCAAAAAATTATGAGACGAGCTATGCATTTTGTAAATTATATCAGTAATCTTTTGTAGTATGCTGTGTAGGTAGGTACCTAAAGTTTAATAATCAAAATAAAATAAAAATTGTGAAATGTATTAAAGTCACCTAGGGTGAGCATCTGGCCATTAAGACACTTTTTCATAACCCGTTTTGGTTTTAAACTTTTGAAATATTTTAAAACGCGAACTCAATTTTTATTCAAAATAGTTTTATTCAATTGTAAAGTAATTTTCTCACAGTGCACGTGGACGCACAGGGTGACACAGGAACCAATCGCAGAGCTCTATTCAACGATGTGCGTTTAATTTGCTGCTTCACTTAAGCAAGCATCGTTTGTGAATACGGGCGTTATTGTTTTAACACTTTCTTCGTGCAATATAATAATCTTCGTTTTCAAATGCATGCGTTGCAGTGAAATGCATATTCCTAACTGCTTATTATAATACTTGCAATTTTCTTTAATCACTCTTCATATCGTTACGCACTATCGATATTCAAATGTAGATTTCATAAAGATTATTGCAAGCAAAAGTCTTTATTCAATTTACTTTCTCTGATGAAACGGTAATATTTTTATTTAATACTAGCATTGGCCTATGATTTCTCCCGTGGGAATATCGGTCTTTCACAAATAACGCACACGTCTCCATTTTTATTTTAACCGTGACTATAACAATAACCGGTGTTTTTTTTTGTATGGAGTTTATTAGATTCTTGACGTTTTGTTAATTTTAAAGTAAGATGGTGCAACCCAGCCTTAGTGTTAATATCACCCCTTCAACCAAACGTAGTTAATTACCTATTCAGTATTATACCATTTGTAACGACGTCACATCACATTATAGAATATTTGCTATGAATAAAATGAAAGGAATCCTCAGTACACCTTGTATGTATACCTACTCGTATTTGACTCAAAAAGATATTGACAAAGATAAAATAAGACTTGGAACTAGAAGTAAAACTGGTCGCCTATATTCATATCACACCTAGATCCATGTTGTAAGAGCCCAAAAAACTGATGCCCGCAAAACCTAAATCCATTCATCCCTTCTGAAAGTTTTTAAACTTATAACATTTAGGATCCGAAGAATATCATTTCAGCAGATCTGAAAGCCATTTTCGGACTGTATTGGATGCCATCAATCATTCTACATTCATACTTTATGCGCATAGTTTATGAAACAGTGATATTAGGACTTATAAAACGTGGGTAGGACAATGTTTTGTATAAAAGATGGCATTTTGTTCAGTGTTTCCGTTGATTTAATATTGTAAGTAATGTCTTTTAGGTTTACTTTTAGGTAAATAAAATAGATGGAAGAAATTATTGTACCTGACAATTTTTGTTCTTAGAATTATAAACCTAAAGGACGTGTACACCTACCTGAAATACAAAGGGATTTTTATTAAAATATTGGAATTTTGTGGGTTCCACCACCATAGTCCAGTGATCGTCGTGGACACACGATAGGTATATTATTATAATAATTTATCCGTCATTTCCTAAAGCTCAACATAGGTAGGTATACGAGTACTTACCATTTTCAAGACATGGCCGTTTCCAACAAAATGTAATTGTTCATTCTTATAAGCAACATCTGAACTAAAACAAAAAGCTAGTAGTGAAATCTTATCACTGAATGTCTTTTTGGTCTTTCGGTAAAAAAAGGGAAACAATGTCCCAAAGGTCCACAGTGAAGATGTATTTTGATTTGTTAACGTTAAATTTTGCCATCCCGATAAAATGGGTGCTGACCGCCATTCACGAGGTCCATTTGTCTATGTCAACGAAGAAGTCATGTCAAAAGGACAGTATGATTTGGAAATGGTTTTTCTTTTGTTTTCCCTTCCATTTCGTTTTCTGGTCTGAGGGTGCGATGCAAGAGTGGAATATTTCATAATCTTTTTACGGCGGATTCGGCCATTGATTTATACGTTGTCGGCCTGATCGTCACTTACCATCAGGTGAGATACAGGCCAAGATCAAACGTACCTACATATAACGGCATAAAAAAAAAATGTGATATATCTGCAAAAGTACCTTAGCTAGCTTTATGATCTGAGGAATTTGGTACTGACCTTTAAGTAGGCTGTCGTAAATTTCAAACCTTATAAAATAATCCTTCCAAATTAAAAAAAAAGATTTTTAATTTTGATAACGAATCGAGTTTAATTAAAGTACTTTTAGAATACTCCTAAAAGATTTAAATGATACTTACACTATTTAATGTTCCCTAAACAAGATTATTACTATGAATGAACCATAAAAAAGAAGTAAAGATGCTTGCAAAATACATGACACTTTATGGCCACTCGACAACTTCTCTAGATCATAATCTTTGAACGCTGGTCACGTGACGCGAATCCGCTATCTTAGGCTGGGTACACACGAACAAATACAAATATTTGTGAACTGGAACATCGTACCTACACGAAGATTGTATTTAATTTTTGGGGTTATAGGGTATTGCTTATTTTCAAAATAAGTACCTACATGAAATGCTTGCACATTTCGTTCCTTTTATTATATAGGTTTTTTAAATGACTTCTAAGTCTAACCAACGAATACGTAAAATTACGTAATGTTTCTTTGTAAGTTACACCAGGCCTGTTCATCTCCGCGAGTTTACATCGAAAACAAAACACGCACGATGGCCCACCTACAGGATACGATTCGACAAGGCCTCACATACGAGCGAACAGTACTAAATACTGTGCAGTATTTAACTGCCTAAATAATAATATAAATACAGAATGTACTTTTTTAAGTTGCCTCAAGACACTGAGAGGTAAATAAGTAGTTAATATTATTCATGATAATTCATGCTAAATCATGTATTTCCTCCGCCATTTTCTGCAGTTTGGCACCTCACGTCACATCATTTTACCGAAGTCAGCCCTATAGCTTCGGCGCAGTGCCGATCACTGACGTTTGTCAACAAAATGGTGCTTGACTCTTGAGACAGGCTAAATTATACCATATTGTTAATGAAATTGAGCATACATTTTTTTAAATACCTTCGCGAAGTAAAACTTCTGTACGTAGTACTTATTATTATTCTGTGGTTACACATAACACTCCTCTTTTCCATACTTGGTATATTGGTGGAGGACAGGCGACCTAAATAAAGTCTCTATCAACCGGAAATCATCGAGCGAGGCCTACGTTCAGAAGTTTAGTGGACGTCCTGTGGCTGAAATAATGATGATTATTATGAAATGTAGTATGGAAGTATCCCCAGTGAGGCGATAATCACTTACCATCAGGAGACCCGTCTGCTCGTTTGTCTCCTGTCCCAAAAAAAAGTAACTTCCAGTAGATTGCTAATCCGTTTTAGCTTCTGCTTCTAGGAAAACTGAAACTGGTTATAATTCAATCCATGTGTACCCAGCTTTAGGAACTAGTCTAGACACAATATTTCAAAGTACACGCCGAAAACTATGAAAGTTGGAACCTATAATATTTTGTGATCTGGCGGTCGGATAAATTTGAATTTCCAATACTGATAAGAGATAGGCAAACTTACTTTTAGAAACTTTTTTATTAAGTCTGCTAAAAAAAAAAGTAGAGTAGGATTAACATAGATTTAGTTAATTATCCTACTAATATTATAAATGCGAAAGTTTGTGTGGATGTTTGTTACTCTTTCACGACAAAACTACTGAACGAATTTTGATGAAACATTACAGTATTATTGTTTTAACTCAGAATAACATATAGGCCATAATTTATGACGATATGTGACAAACTAAATTTCACGCGGGTGAATCCGCGGGCAAAAGCTAGTGTTGAATAATTGTTTTTTAGACTACTGGTACTGCTAATGTTGAATTGGTTCGTGATCTTTTTTCGCAAAAAAAGAATTTAATAAAATTCCCCTATTTTTAAAGCCTGGACGCGGGCAGCGCACGACCGGTCGTTATGGAAATCCATGAGAGAGGCTTTTGTCCAGCAGTGGACGTCATTTGGCTGAAACGATCGAACCTCTATTTTTCAAGATAATTCTATGAAAATTCATAACAATATTTTAGGTTGGCCATCATTACATTGTTCATAATTTATTACATACATAATACACATGCCACAGGGCTTACCTTGAAAATTGAAAATGTACCTATAGTAACTTAGGTACTGTTTTTATTCACTTAGCCCAAAATTTAGCTCGGAATGAAGCCCTTACATACCTGGCCGGTCCTAAAATTAAAATAAAACAGTAGGGGAGACAAAGCTGAGTTGGAACAGAAGAGAGTTGTAATATAGTAGATATATTTTGGATTTATTAACTATCGATCTTGTAACAGTGCGCATTTTTAGTATAAGTAACACCCGTATTCACAAACATCACTATAAGGTCTCACAGTGCACGCACATGGCAGGGTGACACATGTACCAATCAAAGAGCTCTATTCAACGCTGTGCGTTCGATTTGCTGATTCACTTAAGCAAGTATTGTATGTGAATACGGGCGTAAGTCTCTTCTCTTCTTCTTCATTTTTTTTTTTTTATGTGGTAGGAGGCAAACGAGTTAGTTCTTAGTCGGGCACTCTTGTCAGAGTGGTCGTGGTTGCGCTGCCGAGGTACACGGTTGGGTGATTTATCATCTTCGAGGGTAGCGCTCCTAGGTAGCGATGTGCTTCAACTTCTGACGGTTAGAGGCGTCGTGAGTAACACTGGACCATGGTGGACTCAGTAGCCTTTGTGATGGCGTCTATCCAGCGGGTTGGCGATCGACCACGTGCTCTCTTGCCTTCCAGCTTGCCCTAAATTAATGTAGTTTAAGGCTTAGTTGCACCACTTAACTTTGACCGTAACTATGACGATAACAGGTGCTTTTTGTATGGAGTTTGACAGATTTTTGACGTTTGTTAAAGTTTAGTTATGATGGTGCAACCCAGCCTTAGCCTCGAGCTAAAAAATTACCGTTGTTGCGAGCTCACTGATAGTTATTAGGTTTCCAAAAATCGATGTTACAACTCTCCTTTGTTACAACTCACCTCGGTCTTCCCTACGAACCTTTTTCGGTTCCCAGAACTTGGTATGTAATACAATAAGTTTGGGTAAACTTGGATAGGATTATTAAATTAAAATAAGAGCTGAATGAAAAAGAATTCAGCAAATATTTGTACAAAGAGAAATGTTAAAAAGTCGTAAAAATGTAGGAATTAGGAACAAGGTTAGTTTTTATTTTTATTATAGGTTTTTACTTATTTTCTTTACAAACCTACTCAAAGTAAAATTTATACACGAGTAAGTATACAGAGTGGAGGGAAAGTACTCTTAATACTGTATATAGAAAATTTTAGTTGAAGAAAACATTTTTTTATTTTTGGTATAAAAATCAGAAAATTTTGATTGCACTTGTAATTCTTTTCAAAAATAAAGGAATGTTTTCCTTGAGTAAAACTTTCTATCTACACTATACTCATTAAGGAGTGAACCTTTTCACCAGGTGGCTTGATAAAATTCCACCCTGTATAACTGATAACTAAACAAAATAATAATATGACTCCGGGTATAGAAGTCATATTATTTTGTTCATTACATTTTGTCAGAATATTATTTACGACTCTTTACTGTTTATAAAACAGGGAGTGAACTGATGTTGAACAACAAAAATGCTTAAATAGGTACGCTACTTCAAACAAATTGCTTTGATCTCTCAGAACAAAATTATACTGTAACGGGCGTACATATCATTTATGTAATTGTGTTTGACTACAAAGAAGTAACGCTCAAAGCTTGATAGCCTGATAAAGAAAGAATAAATAATAATGTACATACAGTAGCTTTTTATCGTGAAGCCATGTAGAATAGGTTTAAAAACGTATAATTATCATCATCATCATCTCAGCCATAGGACGTCCACTGCTGAACATAGGCCTCCCCCAATGCTTTCCATGTTACCCGGTTGGTAGCGGCCTGCGTCCAGCGCTTTCGTGCTACCTTTAAGATGTCGTCGGTCCACCTTACGTTGAAAAATGTATAAACTTTAGTAGAAAGATTTTTAATATTACAACTAGCTGTGTTCTGGGGCAGCAAGGTTCCGGTGAGGTCAGGTACCAGAATACGCAGCGTGAAACGTCAACCCATAAGGTGAGCCAACGAGCTCAATAACGTAGCACGAAGGAGCTGGCTGCAGGCCGCTACAAACCGGGTGTGGAGGAAATCATTGGGGGAGGTCACGAGCCGGAAGACGTAGTATGAGCAGGCCTCCCACTAGTTGGACCGACGATTTAGTGAAGGTCGCGGGAGGTGCCTGGATGCGGGCGGCGCCGCAGGACCGGTCTTTGTGTAAAAGTGTGCTAACAAAAAAATAGTTTTTACTAGCTTCAATTTTAAACAAACAAACGTGGGTTCTAGCGTTTTATACTAACGGGCTCCCAGTTTCTGTACTAAAATCTTCTAGTTATGTGCCAAGTCGTACCTACAAGATATTCAGTACCCTACAGAGAATTAATTTTATTACTGAATAGTATCTGGGATGTGTGATATCGCCCTCCCACAGCCAAGTTGGGTCTTCATCCCTTTTATGTCCTGAGATATAATTTTAGTATGTAAAATACATGGCTAGAATTGTAGGATTGTATTAGTTGAATAATAATCTTGTGTTTGAATAGAAGCAGTGTTTTACTTGAAATTACAGCTAGCCAACCTTAATAAAATTTAATATTTGAGTATGTTAAAAGTACTCATTTGTCAAACTCGTCAGTTTTGAATTTTACGAGTATGTTAACTGTATTATAGTTTAAATATAAATGTAACAACTTAGCTTTGACCTGAATAAAAAAATATAATTTTGCACAATGTTACTTTTAATTAACTACTAGGACTAAATCCTCCCTTTTGTCCTGAGTTAATTAGAGAGGGACGTCCTTCTACAGTTGATGATGTGACAAATTAGGAAGGAAAATTTCTTTTAATCCCTCAAGCTTATTAAGTAGGTAACTAAATTTTTACTCAAAACTCGTAGACTCAACAAATTTGTATTATTATTTTTGCCGAACTTGACTCTGTAACTAACTTTTCATGCAAAGTTTATCTAACTTAGTTATAATTGGTTGGATTGTATCAGCGGTTTCGCTGTAGATTCTAGCCACATAGTGGTGGAAACATAATATGAAAATATTGAATTTAAATTACGCACATTTAACGTAGATTTAGATTTCACAAATTAACCCACCTAGTTTTGCAAGAAAAATTAAAAATAACTTTACACAAATCAAAGAACTCTGTAAGGTGTCTGGTAATCCATGTATCTTAGTTGTAAAGTGTATAAAGATGTGTAAATATAGAAATAAATTGTCTATTTCCAGATGTTTCGGATCAGAATCCGAAGAAATCGTCAAGCAAAGTCGAGGAAGAAAAGGAAGAAGACAAAGGGCCGCATCGACAAAAGTTAGGCCTAAGTAAGTAGAATTATCTTCCTAAAATATTGTCATCTTACAGAAAAGTAGGTAATTAATAATTTCCCTGCGTGATCGAATCAGAAATGAGGAGATCCGCAGGTAAACCTAAGTGACCGACATAGCTCGCAGAATGGTTAAACGCAAGTGACAGTGGGTGAGGCACATAGCTCGTAGAGCAACGGGACTATTCCCACCTCTCGTTTCAACCACTGCAACTTCTGTGTAGCCAGGATTTACAGCTTGACCGCCATAAAAACCCAACCAATGAAGGTCAAGTTTGTCCCGGGGGAAAGTTAAACTGTCATTGGACCCGCAACGAAATTTATCAGAAGAACATAGGAGGAGTTCGAAATTAAGGTTCGACTTCCCTTCATTGCTCGTAGAGCTAATGGCCACTGGGGTGAAAAAGTTCTCGAGTGGCGAAAGGGCTCCCACTAGGTAGACCGACGATCTGGTAAAGGTCGCGGGAGGTGCCTGAATGCGGGCGGCGCAGGACCGGTTGTCATGGAAATCCTTAGGGGAGGCCTTATTTGTCTAGCAGTGGACATCATTTGGCTGAAACGACGACGAACGACTAGTAGAATCTTTCTAAAATACTTTTATACTAGAGGAGGGTTTGGGGGTGAGCCTGGTCATCCCAGTCAGCGGGCATGACCGAAGCATTTTGCCGATGTAAAAAAGGATGGTATTTTGTTTTTTATCCACAACGAGGAAGCTCTTGGCCTGTATCTCACCTGATGGTAAGTGACGATCAGGCCGAATTTAATCGGTTTTGTATATTTATCCACTAAAATAACGAATAGCTTTGATCAGCTGTATAATATTTATATATCAATGCTTCCATTTATGCAATTTCAAACGCTATCACAGAGAACACTGTCTTTTCACTTACACGATTTTGTTTTTCACCTAAAGATAATTTTAAGTCTTATACATATGTAACGTACCATTATCATTAGTATATTAATTAAGGTAGTGATTTATTAGGTACATAAATCATTTGTAGTTGTTGAAATTCAAACATAAGTTATTTACGTTCACACTTAAAAGTGAAAAATTATGTACAACTTAAATATTACATATTTTTTCACTTTTAATTTATGTCCATACATAAATAAAAGATAATATCAACGACTACTATCGTTTATGATGCTTTTTACACTTTGAATTATCGACATAAATATCTATCAAACAGTAATACACTCGGCTACAAAGAAATCGCTTCTCCCGCGACAATAACTTTAAAGATTTTCTTTTGACACTATCATGGTGCTCCACCAATATTGGTGTTATTTGAAAGCCCAATAAGTAAACTTAAAGAAAAACACATTTATTTTATTTATAAATAAAGGCGCCATAAATGTGACTTGAAAAAAGCCAATGTCGGACCATTAGATCAATTTTTGTGGTTATAAAACCAAATAATGATCTCACGTGTCATCTTTAACCAATGGATAGCAATCAATCCCAATTTAAGAGTTTTATAACGATAAAAGTTGGCTCAAGCGTAACTACCTGCCACTTTAAGAAGAGACACTGGATCTTTCATATACATATTTTTTGGGTAAAAACCTTTCCTTTAATTAAACGAAGTTTAGAACTAGGCTTTCAAATGTTACCAATAGTAACTTTCAAACGATGCATACGTTTGAAAGTGCTTGTCGCGGGAAGTGCGATTTATTGGACACCGAGTGTAGTTAACCATTGCGTGTTTAACTGGAACGTATAGGACATAATATAGAAAAAAACTTACTAATTGTACGACAAGTTTCGAAGCAATAAAATATCCATATAAAACACATTCTTACACGATTTTTCTTAGAATTGTTTCGCTAAATGATTAATAAAGCCGCAATTAAATTGTTTATGTTTTACGAGCTCGCTATCTGTATGAAATTCTATGAAAAATGTTAGCTCAGGTAATTAGGCTGGAAGATATTGTTTTCTTAATGATATTGCAGTAGCGTGCGGGTAATAGAGGGTTGAAAATTGTAGCGTGATATTGATTTGATTCTATTATCATGCAATCACCAGCTCGCACTAAGCGTTTCGATGACTGTTTTATAATGCGAACAGCTAGGGACTGGAATTTGCATTCGCTGCCTGCTGCTGTCTTTCCCGAAGACTATGTCGGGGTCTTATCAAGGCGAGAGTGAATAGGCACTTACAGGGCAGATATGTACCATCCTAAACTGTATCCCACTTAACACCAGGTGTGATTGGGGTCAAATACCTGACTTGTTTTGGATTAAAAAAATAACTGAAAAATAATCGAGTACCTACCTCTAAATATGAACCAAAATAAAAAAGCATTGCGAACCGATTTTTTAAACACAATGGGTCTCGGGCATGTAATATTTTTTTATAATTATTGCCAAAGCAATTAACTCTTACTGCCTGCCTGTTTGTTTTTATTTTCATGCATAAACAATAAACTTTATAATGGGTAATAAGTTTTGGTATACGAGTAGGATACATAATTTTTATCTACTGTACTAGCGGCCGCTCGCGATCGTACGCGTGGATCCCGTTTTACCCCCTTTGGAGTTGAATTTTACAAAATCCCGTCTTAGTGAGCACCACCGTTCTAAAGGGAACCCCATGCAGACTTGTAGCACTTGTAGTTTCTGAGATTTCGTGATGAGCGAGTGAGTCAGTCAATCAGTGACCTTTCGCTTTTATAGATATAGATAGAATAATTACGATTAATTACGATTCAAAATTCACGTGGAAGGCAAATTCTGAACATGTTTTCAGCCCAACTCTACAAAAATAACATAATTTCCCTTTGATGTGATGTTAGTATTATTTTAATTGAAGAAAATGCTCTTAAACCTTGACTTCGATCACGTGAAATTAGTACTCATGTGTGCCACAGTAAATTGGACTTAATTACAGACCAGTCAGGAGCTACTCACCGCAGCCACATCAAGGCAGACCAATTAGACTGACCACTTGGTCAGGTATTTCAGTAATTGACATTGTGTTACATTGGAATTAGGTACACTTTACGACAACATGAAAGCTTGAATAAAGAAATCAAAATTAGCCATTCTGGACTTTTTGAATGCAACAAACGGTGGGTCGTCGTCGTCATCGTTTCAGCCAAATGACATTCACTGCTGGGCAAAGGCCTCCCCCAAGGCTTTCCATAACAACCGGTCCTGCACTGCCCGTATCCAGATTCTTCGGTCCACCTAGTAGGAGGGCTGCCCACACTACATCTTCCAGCCCTTGGACAAACGTCAATGAGCTTTTGGATTAATAATAACTGACATTTTGGCGATTTATGTTTCATTGCATACAGGGTGTCCCAGAATGGGTGAATCAAACTGCTAGGGGAGGTAGCTCTACTAATGTACTATCCCTAAAAATATGAAAAAAAAATAAAGCGCATAAGGAAACATTTTTTTTTAAATGTGAAAATAAATCAGCTTTGCCTAAGTATCTGGCTATAATTGCTGCGTTTGGAGTTTATTTGTAAGTACAAAAAATATGAAAAAAAAAAATTGAGTTCGGATTTTTTTTTTTCATTTTTTTTTGGGATATTACATTAGTAGAGCTACCTCCCCTAGCAGTTTGATTCACCCATTCTGGGACAGCCTGTATATCGTGATCAAAATAGGGTTATGCACATGCTGCAATATTTCATCAAAACATTGAATATCATACCTTCGCAACCCACTTATAATACATGTAAAAACAATTAATCAATAAAATAATAGAAAAACGTAATGAAACGTTTTTTCGCCTTCTGAAAAATTGACTTTTTGTAGATATTATTTATTGATACTTATTGAAGTGCTCAACTATTCGTATAAAAATAATTTCGGATGTCATAAAAAGATTTTTATAAATTCCGATCTTGATTTAGGGAGCTCACAGACGAGCGATTATATCGGCGACTGCTTGCGATTTATGACAGCGACTTTCGGCAATTGCCGATAATATGTATAGTCTAACGATTTTGAAATTCAAGTGGCAAAAATCAAAAACTAACAACCCAGGATTGATAGCAGCGGCCTCCTGTAAATGTCATAATTATAATATGGTTGTCCGAGGGTATGCCGAGTTAGGCAAAGAACAAAACGCCAGTTCCAGAGCATAGATAGTTTATTAAAAAATCAGACTGAAGTACTTATAAGCCGAAAAAAAATATTTGGGTATCGTGAGCTAAGTAAGAACCGTGCCATCTAGTTTCCAAAAGGGAAATTAACATTTAACACTAAAAGCATATTCAAAGCGCTAGCTCAAATAGTAGCAATAATCGGAACATATTAATCGCCAACGACAGATATTCAAATTAGACGACCGTTGCCGAGGCGTCGCGAATACTGCCGATGGTGGCCGACAGTCGCCAATGTATCGCGATTCTTGAAGATGGGTAGTCACTACCTATAGTCAGAGAGTGTCAATGCCATGACAGTGAAAGGCGTGAGTCAAGGACTGTCGCCGACAGTCACTGACCGTTGCCTACCACAATCGCAACAAACTTGACCTTCACTGGAAGAGTTTTTATTGGCGGTCAAGCTGTAGATCCTGGCTACACAGGAGTTGTAGCGGTGGGAACGAGAGGTGCGAATAGTCCCATACCACTATCGCAAGTAGTTGTCGATTAATGTCGCTCGTCTGTGAGTTCTCTAAGTAGATAACTTTTTAAGATAACTTTTTCTAGTGAGCTTTTTAGGGTTCCGTACCTCATAAGGAAAAAACGGAACCCTTATAGGATCACTTTGTTGTCCGTCCGTCCGTCTGTCAAGACCCTTTATCTCAAGAACGCGTGAACGTATCAAGCTGAAATTCACATGAAATACTCAGGTCTATTGTCCCTTTAAGCTGTGAAAATATCAAACTTCTAAGCCAAGCCAATCAAAAGATACAGCCGATTATGTCGATATTTTCAACAAATTTTCGACACTCGCAAAGGAATCAAAACCTACAGGATACTTCCCGTAAACTCAGAATCTTGAAATTTGGCATAAAGCATTGTCATATAATGCAAATATAGGAAAAATTGCGAAAATTTCATTTTTTTAGTTATATAATATAATAAAAATATTTTAATAAAATGAAACTTACTACCTTATTTCTCACGAACGAATAAAGGTATCAAATTGAAATTTATACCAAATACCTAGATCTATTGTCCCTTTAAGAAGTAAAAAAATCAAACTTCTAAGTTAACGCGATCAAAAGATACAGCAGTTTATACCGACACCTTAGACGAATTTCCGTCACACGCTAGGGAATCAAAACCTACAAGGTACTTCCTGTGAACTCAGAATCTTGAAATTCGGCACGAAGCAACGTTATATAGTACAGATAAAGGAAAAATTGCGAAAATGATAAATTTGAAGTTATATAAAATTTAAAATATTATTTTTGCTTACATGACATAAAATATTTTTTAATAATTATAAACTACCCTTTTTCACATGAACGCGTAGATATTAAAGTTGAAATTCATATCAAACACTTCTTAAATCTAATTGCCTCTAAACTGTGAGAAATTCTAAATCAACGCAAAAATTCAAAACACTGAGGTAGGTACCTACCTATAATGCAAATATAGGAAAAATAAATAAATAAAAAATAATCATACCGCATATTTTGAAATTCGCCACTACTCGCAACGGAATCAAGTAAGTAATTTGATTTAATACGTCATAAATTGTAAACCGCTACGTTTGTACGGCGGAACCCTCGGTGTGCGAGCCCGACTCGCACTTGGCCGGTTTTTTTCAGCGTAAGACCTGAATATTCCTGAAGTATCGGATATTCCCAGCATTTTTATTAAGTGCCGCTGTAAATAACTACCCGAGTCCGCCCACTTTATTTTTAGTGCAGGATTTAGTGAGGGAAACTTCTACATTTTGGTCTAGTTTCAAACTGTCATCAAACATACCTAGTACTTTATTGATAAATCACATATGTTATTCCTACTAATTGTTACTGAGTTTGGAAAAGTGAATCGTAAATCATATATTTTATAGGTTAACGTACATTTGTATGCCTTATGTTATTTGCAGAACTGCTTGAGGTATGGGAGCGGCACGAAAGGGTGTTTGTACTTTCACATGTCTGGTGTCTGTCGTCAAATCTTGCAACTTAAAATTGACCCACTTCCCGGTTTCCTATTGAGCTAAAATTTTGCATGCATGTGTAAGTCGGATGACAATGCAATATTATGTGATGGTCTGATGTTTGCTTATTATAATATTTTGTGAATAAACTCAGTACTCGTGCAAAACAGAACTTTAACAGAGTCTTTAACAAGATTCGCACAAGGAACCAATTGTTTTATTCATCATCATCATCATCATTGCAGCCACAGGACATAATGTCTCCTCCAATGTCTTCCAGATTGACCAGTTGGTAGCGGCTTGCATCCTGGGCCTTCCTGCTGCCTTCTTCGTCTGTCCCCCTTGTTGTTTTTCTTCATCCATCTACCTAGTTGTTTATTACCATAATACTATTTTGCTTAAAAATGTCTATTGGAATGTCTTACTCGTTGAGATTTAAGTAATGCGGATGCAACTACTAATTGCAAATGCTTTCTTTTGAGCCGGTATCCGTTGACACTATTAACTGACCAGCCAGCACTAATAATACAACTTATCAAGCTTCACGCTTCAATTGATACGTTATTCGAAGGAAATAAGGTTCAATATAGTGTAGTTTTTGTAGTGCGCTTTTCCGTTGCGTTGCGGTATGTAGGAACAAAGAACGGTTTTGTTGTGAATGGAATTCGAAGGCGTAGTGGTGAGGTGTGGAGCTCTTGGTCTAAAGTTTGATTCGTTTTAGGGTCAATTTAGACTTTTATTCAATTTTTATTCAAGACTTTTAGTCAATTTAGGCTTCAAATATGACAAAGGACACCTTTGTCATATTTGAAGCGTTCTGAGGCAGATCAAACTGAACGTAGCCCACATCATACAGGGTGAAAACGATAAGAAAGTGATCTCACTCGATTATTTCTAAACTATACAAGATAATTATCGAAAAACTGATTATTGATCCTGAAAGTGCTTCACGAGAACTTTCAATCGATATCAATAATAGGTTACAGAATAAACTGGATCTATCTGAAAATTCAATGTTTCCAGTTTCCATACATTTAGTATAGCCACAGCTGTGGTAGGTCTCAACGTAATGGGATGCGTAAAAGCTTCAAAAAGCCTATTTGTAGAAAATTAATGAGTTTTATGATTACATTGTGGTTTTCACAGGACGTGTGTGACATTAAAATTTGAGTCACGTAAAGGTATTTCGTATAATGTGAGAGTAACGTTATGCTATGGTCTGATATCTGTTATCACGTATAAAAACTTTAGAGTACCGGTCTATTCAAATAAAATCTGACCCATATTATAAATTAAGTTTAATGATAGGTGTGTTACAGAATTATTACACTAGATTACAGTAACCTACTATGGGTCTCATAAGAAGGCTCAAGGTCACCCAAAGGGCGATGAAGCGTGCTTTGCTCGGAGTTTCCCTGCGTGATCGTATCAGAAATGAGGAGATCCGTAAGAGAACCAAAGTGACTGACATAGCCCTCAGAATCGCTAAAAGCAAGTGGCAGTGGGCGGGGCTCATAGCTCGTAGAGCTGACGGCCGTTGGGGCAGGAAAGTTCTTCAGTGGCGACCACGAGCCGAAAGACGTAGCGTGGACAGGCCTCCACTAGGTGGACCGACGATCTGATAAATGTCGCGGAAAGAGCCCAGGGTCTTCTTCCGTGGTCTTTGTGGAAATCCTTGGGGGAGGCCTTTGTCCAGCAGTGGACGTCTTTTGGCTGAAACGAACGAACAGTAATGTATCGTGTAATCTAGTGTAACAATTCTCTCAAAACACATCTATCATTTACAGTGACTATTTTTCACAAATAGTAAGTAAGATAAATGGTTTCTATGGTAAAATATTACACCGCTTCGTACAATATCGATACAAGTAGATACTATCATTTTTATTAATTCCAAAAATATCTATTGAAGCAACATTTTCAATATTATTCTCAAAGAAATATAAAGCTTGTTACTAAAAGCTAGAGTTGCTTTTCCAGTGACATTGTTGGTTATTCAATGTCATCTAGATTCATCAATGTTCGAAGGATACAGATGTTCGCCCTTGTTTTATTATCTAGAAAGCATTTTAGTCTATTTGGTACATAGAAATAAGACTTAGTTTAGATTGATCTTGCTCTTCAAGTACTTTTCTTCTCTGATAAGATTTTCAGAGAAAATTTATTTTTAGAAAAAAACTGATAAAATCGAATATTTTTCATGAAAGTCCACAAAATGGCAAAATAAATGTGTTTAAAAGTATTCAAGCGCACATTATACATTTCTTCAAAAAGTGGACGGAAGACCTCGACTAACTGCGCGATATGGAAATCATTGGGGGATCGCTTAAAATCAGCGTGGACGTCATGTGGCTGAAATGATGATGATAATTTATTTATGTTTCTATCATATTTAACTGACATAAAATAATCTCAAACGTGATTTTTTCACCAATTTATAAATGAATTTTTAAAAAATCCGTTTCATTAATTTTTGAATTCTGAACATTTCCGCGTTACACCCTGTTCCCATTTTCCGACTAACTCTAGTGCAGGAATTCATAAGCTATTAAATTTTTTTAGTATCGATAAATTTAAAATCTCAATTTTACCAGTGATACAATGTTAATTTACAAAACTATTAATAAATGTTTTGTGACGCTTGAGTGCGGTTTACTGGTAATAAAATTTTATTTTTCTTAATAACATTAAGTATTATAGTAATTATAACTTTAAAATTATTAATTGGAGAACATTACCTTTATCGTCTAAGAATATGAACTGAACGTAACAGCTTGTTGTGTAAAAATAAATTTATTTTAAAGACCAAAACTAGATGTATACTTCTTGTATTAAAACTTTAAAAATGTTAATTAATTCGAGTGCATTGACTTCATTGTATATGAGTATAAACAACATTTTGTCGTGTAAAAGATTGATTTATTTTAAAGACAAAATCTATAATTGAGTAATTTATGTTTATTGTGTAGAACTGTAGAGTTCAGAAACATTTTCTGTGTTGTTTAGCTCCGCTGCTACACTACAATTACTTCAGTATTTTTGGATATACCTTTCCATTTTACATGCGATAGATAGAAACACATAGCACAGTTAATTATCCCGCTAGAGTTGTTTTTTTTTTTACTGTACTACAAAATTAATGATAGTCGTTTAGTTTATTTTAAAGTACTCGTTTTTCTTTCTGCAAATGCTGCACAACTTTTTTCCAAGACTAAGTAAGCCTTTACTTGAGTTTTACTTGCATTGCTGCTATAAATCATGTACATTAGAATCACTTAGTAAGAATGACCCGCTTATTTTAATCGATAAAACCATCGACAAATGCCTCGCACTACGATATCCTAACACTCGTTTTGCAGTGAAGAATTTAATTCTCCTTTATTGCTTTGTCTAGACCCATTCCAAGTGATATCGACATGGTGTAGACTGTTTCTCTGTAGCAGTATGTAGGATTCTATTGCAATTTGAAATCTTTGATAGGTACTTACAAAAAATGACATCTTAAAAAAGTTCATGGACCAGACACTATCAGTAACTGAAAGTGAGGTGTTTGGAATGAAAGTATAGTGCGACATGGCTTGTATGTGGGGAGATTAAAGGACGTATCACGTTTATGAACTCGGAAAGGGATCAATACCGTATCACCTTTTGTGAGTTGTTTACGTTAACAACAACCGCGAGGCGTTTACGTTACGTTACGGTGCGAATAAGTGCGTTGCAGTTTCATACAAAAAACTACTGACTGCCTGGAGTTAATTCGATTACGATCCATTTTCAGGCTGATAAGTGTGTTTCGTCCTGTAGAATGTCATTGCCGAAGGAAAGAATGACAGTTATAATTATGTCGTTATTCCTGACATCTACCGATTCTGAAACGTCAAGTAACCAAAATCGGATTTAAAAAACCCAGTATTGATATTTGTACCCTCTAAATGTCATAAATATGGGGACACTTTAGTGGCAAAAAATAGAACTAATAACGCAGTATTGATATTAGTCTCCTATAAATGTCATATCTGGGATATTTCAGTGTTGTCCAACTATAGTGTTGTCCGCTTACTTTTTTACGTCATAAGTCTTATTATTGCTTAACCAAAAACACACCTTCTCAACCAATCCCTTTCTCTTTCCAGGGAGGCGGCAACGGAAAAAAGTCCTAATGGCTGTAATTCCCCTGCTCTTCGGCATGAAGTCTGCTGCAGTAGTCATTTTCGCACTTGCCATAGTCACCGCCCTGACGCTGAAGGCGTTCGTTGCTAGCAAACTGGCCCTACTGGTGACAGTTGGCATGGCCGCCAAGAAACTGTACGAATCATACACCAGTGGGTAAGTAAACAAAAAAATGGTGATTGAACAGGTGTGATGTTATTGAGAAACTATTCTGGCATTTTGAGAAAAAAAGGAATAATTTTATTTATTAGGACAACCAACAAGACAAACACGCATACCTACATGGAAATGAATAACTATAACTAAAGAACTAACTAATTGAAAAAAATAACAAGTAAAAATAATTCCACTGGACTGGGGATCAGTCCCTTGGCTTCTAAATAAATCAACTGCTTCAAAACTGAAGCATATTTTATTTCACATTATTGCTTAAAAAGACTCGCAAATATAATTAGACTATGAACAAGAGATCAGTCCCCTGCCTTCTAAATAAATCAACTGTTTCAAAACTGAAGCATATTCACAAAAGATAAGAAACGATAAACCAATTTAGTAATAGAAATTAAACTTAGTATCTTAATTTCTTTATTTTGCTATAAAAATGCAGTTTCTTTCTAATTGGAATGATCTATATCAATTTTATTTCAATGACTCAGTGACTGTAAAATTATTATTTGTTGTGGCAAACAATTAAAGTAATTATGTATCTTTAGAAATTGAAGGAAGAATTCCATCTACTTAGATTGTTATCTTATTAATTGGATAACAAAAATATTTCAGTATACAACAACAATTCTTTTGCTTGTTTTGACGTAGATTACGTATCGTAATCTAATTATACAAAATTATTAACGTAGGTAATTAATTAATATAAATCAATTAAATAATATGGTTACTATATAAAATATTAGATCATAAACAATAATAATTAAATGTCAATAAATCAAAATGTGATATTACAATAATTGTATAATATTATGTATTCTCTGAAAGTGAAATATAGCTAATAATAAATTATACATTCAAAAAGAGAAAATAATAATGTTATTATAATAATTGTGTAATAAAAACACGCGTAATTTATTATTGTTAAATATACAGTCATAGTTTATAGCATTTTCCTTTTAGTTATTGAAAAAAGGCCACTTAGAATTGATATGTTCTATCTAACAAGCTTATCATCATCAGAAACTTTAACGCGAAGTATTTTTTTAGTAAATTATCGCACACAAATCAATATTTCTCAAACAAATACCAGTTTCTCAATAGCATTACGCCTATTTTATTTTTTGACAAAAGCAGTGTGAGCCAGACTTTTCATTGGCTCATTCTGCTTTTCTAAAACGCTCTAATCTGTAAATTCAAAGCATGACTTGACTGACAATGACACGCACGTATAGTAATGTACATAATGTGGAAGTTAGTTCCACTTGAACGGAGGAAAACATTTTTCTAGACACATGAAAAATGCAAGATTTTCCTCACGCAGACTGCGTGCTATTTTTTGTGACTTTCACCTGGTGGTAATTAAAATTTTCTTGTAGACTGTACAGTTTCTCTTGCGTTACGTGACTGACTGAAAACTGTCCGCTGGAATAATAACATAATAATATGACACGAAAATTACTTTTTATTGGAGCTCTTCAATTGACTTTAGGTTCATAATCGAATAAATACATCAACTACAAATTATTAACTATCGGCTAACTTTGAAGAAATAATAACAATTTATTATTAATAAATATTGATACATTGTAACCAGAACTTACATAAATCTCATTATTTATTACAGGAAATAAATTATAATTAAGTTACAACTCGGGAAACATTGTTGAAATAAAGTTATTATTTTTGGATTATACACCTTTTAATGGATGTGTTGTATAAATATAAATAATTAGTAATTAATATAAGGAATCAGCCACTTTTTGCAAAAATAAGTCATGATTGACTGAAAAATTAATTAGACTTAGATTTTCGCAACAGATTTGTTTAAAAACTTCACAAAATAATTACACATGAGTATGCACTATTTGATTCTAGCCTTGTATGCTTTCATAAGCACTAAAATATTAATTCAACAAAATTACACGCTGATTGGTACTTTCATAATAGCCTTCAAAAGTTCAGACACTGTGTGACTTCGTAAACTACAAACTAACGACATTTAAAAAATTAACCATTTTAAAAATATATTTAGGTCTCACTTTTGCTCATATAGAATTAAACCAATTGCTTTCGCCTTAGGTCAAAACAGACTCAAAAAATAGATGATAGTAAAAAAACCGATAGGTAGCATCAATTAACAAGTTAAAAAAACACCTTCAAACTCACTAGCAACTAATCATTGAGATTGGGGTCAAAATAGGGTTAAAAAATTTACAGACTACTAGAAACCGTTAACGCAAATGCAAACGTAATTCCGGACTAAACAACAAACCTGACTTGGACTACGACTGACGTTATGTTAGAGCCGCACACCTTAAAAGCGTATTTTTAATTCCAGCGTCGGTTTACAAAACCACCCGTATCTATATTCGCAATACCCGATTGACTTTCCGAGCGCCTCTTCGCACGCATACTCCGTAAGCGGAGTGAGCCCACAGTTTGCAGCACCAGAGATGTATAATCCCACTGCAATGGCAAACCACCCACATGCACACGAGCTCTTGCAGACCGCAGACGCCACCGCTCAGCAGTCGCAACAGGCGCCGACTCTCCAACTAGTTAACTCAACAAGAGCATCAGAAAGATGGGACGGTAAGTCGAAACTGCTAAAATTCCTTGAACCAATCCTAGAACGCATCAGGAGTCTTGTCGACCCAATCGCTAACGTATTCTACTCGATGCCAGCCACCTTCAGAGGGATGAACTCGGATGTTCCCACCACGGCGGTCTACGAACCAGAAGTTGCTGACAGTGCACCACAACCAAAAGTCATACTCGTGCCACAACCCAGACTGATTGCGCAAAGAAAAATGACGTACAGAAAAACGTTCAAGCACAGGCCGAAGAAATACACAGAACTGAAAATCAGCCTGGAACGGTTGAAACACAACAAGGACTTGTACGATTATTTGAAAACGAAAAAATATAAATACAACTATCCGAATACTTTTTACTACCCGAAAGTCAAGTTTTTTGTCAATCCAAACACTTTTATGGCTAGGCCCAATAATAGCAGGCTTAGGCCTTACAGAAGGGAAACATTCGTGCCTACTAATAACGCAACCAACAATATAAGTAATGCAACATTATCGGCATCTGGTGAATGGAAGCCTATTATAGTTTTAGCTGAACATCCAATTTTGTCGATTAATTTTACTAAAAAGGCCCAACCAAAAAAAGCATACAATAAAACTAAACCAGTTTTTGGACCGAAAAACCGCATGAGATCTAAAAGAAGTATCGACGATGATTCTACTGTAGTCACTTACCGCAATTCCACTGTCTTTGAAAATGTGAATCAAAACAGTTTTGGAGTCGGTAGGAGAAGTAGAGGCTTTTTAGATTTCTTTGAAAATTTACTTAGTTCAGATTTTATGGATAAAGTTGTTAAGCAGGCTCAAGACTATGCTAAATATGTAATCAAAGATTCTCTTAAGTCTAAAGAGCCTCCGAAATATTACAGTTTTGCCTACGAAATATTAATGTGGACTTTAGAACTGATTGATGGGTATGTTAGTGTAGAAGAACAGCTACATGAGCATATTAATAGTAAAGAAGTAGACAAGATAAAACCAGCAAAAGTAAAGACGACAAAAAAGAAAAAGAAAACGAAGTCCTAGGTTCAAGTTTTATATACGGAATCGAACAATTTGCATTTAATTAAGGTTTTTGCATTTAAACTAGCATTTATAGGGTAGCGTCAGCAACTTGGTGGTGGTTTTCAAAGGTTTTTAAATGCAGATTTATTTTGTATAAAATTTTGTATCATGGTGTTAAAGGGTGGACTATTTTGTAAATATCAATGAGAATGTTTACAATGTTCTGCTATTAATTTCAGTTTTATGATCACTTTTTTTAACTCGTGTTTTATAACATTTTAAATTTCTAGGAAATTAATCGAAATTGAAAAGTGATCATGGAAATTTAGTTGCGAGTCTCTAAAAGCTTGTTTTGTTATATGATCAGCATAATTTTATTATTATTAATTTTGTTATTGTTGGAGATAACAGAGATAACAGACTTTGATAATAATCTGCTGATCCAGGTTCGTTAATTTTGCCTTATTAGTACTTAAACCATTCCTGATCGTATCAAAACAAACTCTTCGAGCCGAATATTTACTTTAAACTTAACGTCTGCACGTGTAGCTTTACCATGAGTTTACATTATGTCATCGCTAGCGGGTGCGCCAAAAAAATATAAATATGATTTGAAAGTAACCGCTAAGGGCGCTGTACAATCATACATTTTATGTATTTTTAGGGTTCCGTACCTCAAAAGGAAAAAACGGAACCCTTATAGGATCACTTTGTTGTCCGTCCGTCCGTCTGTCAAGACCCTTTATCTCAAGAACGCGTGAACGTATCAAGCTGAAATTCACATGAAATACTCAGGTCTATTGTCCCTTTAAGCTGTGAAAATATCAAATTTCTAAGCCAAGCCAATCAAAAGATACAGCCGATTATGTCGATATTTTCAACAAATTTTCGACACTCGCAAAGGAATCAAAACCTACAGGATACTTCCCGTAAACTCAGAATCTTGAAATTTGGCATAAAGCATTGTCATATAATGCAAATATAGGAAAAATTGCGAAAATTACATTTTTTTAGTTATATAATATAATAAAAATATTTTAATAAAATGAAACTTACTACCTTATTTCTCACGAACGAATAAAGGTATCAAATTGAAATTTATACCAAATACCTAGATCTATTGTCCCTTTAAGAAGTAAAAAAATCAAACTTCTAAGTTAACGCGATCAAAAGATACAGCAGTTTATACCGACACCTTAGACGAATTTCCGTCACACGCTAGG